>NC_072734.1:38657837-38957837 GCF_026930045.1 Uloborus diversus
CCAAAATTGAATCAGGATCTGTACCTGTTAGGGACAACATATGGACCAAATTTTGTCTGATTCCGCCAGTTACTTCCTGGGGAATAGCAATCGAGCAAAACTCAAAAAACGTCCCATTGCTCCACCCCCCTTGGAGGAATTCGCGCCAAAAACCAATGGGCACAAGTTCACACAGGGGCACATATGTGTACCAAATTTCGTTCGATTTCATGCGGTAGTTTTTGCTGTAGAGCGGCCACAAAAAACTGGTCACACACAGACGTGACACACATACACACACACATACACACAGACAGACAGACATTTTCCAAAAATAGTCGAAATGGACTCAGCACACCTCAAAACGTTCGAATCCGTCAAAATTCGAAATTCGAAAATTTGCACGAATCCAATACTTTCTTCTATATATTAGATATAGAAGAAAGTAATAAATAAATAAATAAATAAAAGTATTCCCGTTAGTTGACTGTTGTTTATTAATTAAAAATATTAAAAAGGACTAATATGAAATGCGATTAAATATAATCGACAGTTGGTGTACAAAAGCAACACATCCAACTCTCCAGTTATCCTCTTCTATATAATAGCGAATTCACTGATCGAGTAACGCTCTGACGTCACCAACAATGAAACTCGCACCATACCTTGCGTGACGGCATTATTTCATTGTTGAAGCACCAAAAATTCAATAAGTTATGGAAATTCGATATTATATTTTGGCAATGTTTGACATGACCGAACTGAATCCGGTAACTTAACTGTTCTACTGGTAAGACTGTCATTTTTACTTTCTTCTATATCTAATATTATATTAGATATAAAAGAAAGTATTGGATTCGTGCAAATTTTCGAATTT
Organism: Uloborus diversus; assembly: GCF_026930045.1. Taxonomy (NCBI): domain Eukaryota; kingdom Metazoa; phylum Arthropoda; class Arachnida; order Araneae; family Uloboridae; genus Uloborus; species Uloborus diversus. Next base: position 38,658,694 of record NC_072734.1, read on the forward strand.
CGAATTTTGACGGATTCGAACGTTTTGAGGTGTGCTGAGTCCATTTCGACTATTTTTGGAAAATGTCTGTCTGTCTGTGTGTATGTGTGTGTGTATGTGTGTGTGTGTGTATGTGTGTGTGTGTGTATGTGTGTATGTGTGTGTGTATGTGTGTGTGTATGTGTGTCACGTCTGTGTGTGCCCAGTTTTTTATGGCCGCTCTACAGCAAAAACTACCGCATGAAATCGAACGAAACTTGGTACACATATGTGCCCCTATGTGAACTTGTGCCCATTGGTTTTTGGCGCGAATTCCTCTAACGGGGGTGGAGCAATGGGACGTTTTTTGAGTTACGCGTGATTGCTATTCCTCAGGAAGTAACTGGCGGAATCAAACAAAATTTGGTCCATATGTTGCCATTAACAGGAACAGGTGCTGATTCAATTTTGGTGTCAATAACTCAAACGGGGGTTGAGCTATAGAACTTTTTTGTCGTCAATTCTGACTGCTATATCTCAAGAAATAATGAACGGAATGAAAGAAAAATTTATCGGCAAGTAGCCCTTAGTAGGTATAAGAGCTGATTTTATTTTGGTGTCAACAGCTAAAAAGGGGGGTAGCGCAATCGCCCGTTCTTTTTTTCCATTGTGAGTGCCCTATCTCAAGAAGTAATGCTACGTTCTGGTTGAAATTTGGAATATATGTGAATCCATATGTAAACAGGCTTTGGTTCAATTTTGGCTCCAATCGCGCCAAGAGGTGCTGATTGATTTTTATTATCATTATTTTTTAGCGAATAAAAATAGTTTTATTAATGCAACAATAAGAAAGATAAATCGTAATAGATTGTCGTCTGCGTATTTCTCGTGATTTTAATTGTATGGAAATGATCGGAAATATTATCTCAATGATTTAAAATTTTTAACTGTTGCCATCTTATGTTTGTTAACAAATAAAATATTTGTAATTAATTCAAGCAAGGCTTTTAAAATAACTTTCAATTTTCGCTCTTTGCTTTGCTTTTGCAATAATTCAGACATTGGGATGGTCGTCAAGTTTTTGCATGTGTAATTTCGTTTTTGTTGGGAATATTGCTTCCTCGTCAAGCATGGGGAGGGATCAGAAAAAAAAAAAGAAAAATATAGAAGAAAGTTTCGTGATGGCCACAACATACTAGTTGGAGAATGAAGGAACGAAAAAGTTGTCAACAAGGAACGCTATCTACTGGAGTTTAGGGTTCATCCACTGGAGTTAGGGTAAAAACTCAAACTATCAAAACCTCATCAGGCAGGCAATTGCTTCGTTCAAACGTAGAATTAACTTTCACCGGTCATACCTTAACGGGATATTTTCTAGTAAAATAAGAACGCGCAAACCTAACAATAAAAGTTCATTTTACACCAATTTTGCATTGAAATCCCTAACAGAATGGAGTTGTTTCCTTCAGTAAAAGTAGTAGTTTCAGTCACTGAAATTGATAGAATAAGCAAAACCAAAAAAAAAAAAAAAAAAAAACCATGACCCCAGAAATTTTTTTTATTTTCCAAACAGTTATTTTTTAATTAATTTTTTAAACTGTCCGATTTTTCTAACAAGGCGTGGTCTTGATGACGTCACAAATGATGCTCTTTGACGCATTTTGTACCGCGTTTCCATGTTATGATAATCAATCAAGAATTTCTATTTCTATTTCTATTTAAGAGTCACAACTGACTACAACTGTATTTATGTCGAGGTCTGCATACTAGTGCCTTGCCTCCATTATTTTATATACCGATAGATGGCAGCACCATCACCGGATCGAACAGTTAATGAGAATTTAGAACTAGTCCAAGAGCTAATAGCTACCTGGTACTAGCACCCCCAGAGGTATCGTTTCACTTGGAGGACATTGAGACCACGAGCATATTTAACGTCGCCCAGTCCCCTTTAATGACGACGGTGGGTCTTCGACCAGCGGGGATCGAACCCGAGCCCCTCCGGCCCCGAGTCCAATGCCCTACCGATCAGGCTACCACGGCCGAATCAATCAAGAAGCGAATTAAAATTGCGCTTTACGCTTGCTATCAACCATATCGTTGCCAATACACGTGAATAAAGATGCGAGTTTATATTTTGCACTGTGAATGGCAACACAGAATGGCATTTCATCATTTGTGATGTCATCGGCAAGAAATGTAAACAATGAAAGTGCAACGATTTAAGTAATGAAAGTGCAACGATTAAAGTTTTTTTTTAAATACTAAACTTAAACAAATTATTTAAAAAATAGTTAGATCGTATGTTTCTAAGCATGTTCTTTCAGAAAAAAAAAATACTTTTAAAATTTTGGAAACGGCCCCATTGCAAGAGTATATCTGGATAACCGATTTTTAAAAAAAAATACTAAGCACTTTTCATAATGCATTCAAAATTCAAAAGGACAAAATAACTTTTCTGGGTCAGAAAAGACAATTGAAACATTCCTGAAGTTTTCAACTATTCCTAGAAAATGACACCACAAACGAAGAAAAGGGCTGCTCAAGTCATGTAGAGAATTTCTTATCATTATCTAGTAGCTTTCAATCTTACGTTTGATTGTTGAAACATGCATATTTTTCTTAATGGGAAAGTTTGGTTTGAAATGACTTGAGCCTCCCTTTTCTTCGTTTGTGGTGTCATTTTCTTGGAATATTTGGAAACTACAGGAATATTTAAATTGCCTTTCTGACCCAGAAAAGTTATTTTGTCCTTTTGAGCGCATTGTGAAAAGTGCTTAGCATTTTTTTAAAAAATTCTTTTATTTTAGAATAATATCTATAGCTAGCATTTTAACTGAAAAAAAAAAAAACAAACAGAATTGTAGGTAATTTTTGTAATTTTTCTTAAAATAGGATACTTAATTTTATTTATTTTTTTTCTTTACAATTAAAATAACATTTATCGAGCATCGAAATATTTACAATTGATTTGTAAGAAATAATAAGCAAAGTAATTCAGAACAAACAAGGACTTGCTGCTCTTGATGATTCAAAAAGCTATGTACATTTCTAAAGTTTCAGTATGGTAATGCATTTACAACGTTTAGCATTGCATTTTCTTGAAAAATCATTAACTACCTCCCCCAAAATTAATAAAATAAATAGAAAAGCATTGCCCCCATTTGCTTAATCCTAATAGTTTCAATTTCTGACAGCCCCTTTTCTCCCAATATGGATGAATAAGAAAGAAAATATATCTGTGAATAGAGAGATTGCAATACCGGAACAAATATTCAATACCGGTATTCGGTATATCTAAAACGTGATACCGGAATCCGGTATTAATACCGGTATTTGAAATTTCTGAAAAAATGCTTGAAAACTTTGTTTTGTTGCGACATTTCATAATTTTGTACAAAAATTGTGTTATTTATGAAGACGTATTGTGAACAAATATAAAACGATGGAATAAATATCGTAATAAAAAATGAATTATGATAAAAAACGTAATGAAATAATTGAACTGTCTCTAAGTCTGGAACTCATTTTAGTATTTAACTTGATTGCAGTTGAAAATACTCTTACTGAATTCATGCACGTCGGCGGTGCTGTTAACAATGCGCGATACACCTCCTCTAATTGTTTAGAAGTCCTTTACCTTCAAATACTTCGGTCTCTTACGCATTATTTTTGGATTAATCCCTTTGTATGTGTGTGTGTGTTTCTTTCGTATTGTGTGTATTATAATTACTTATAAAAAAATTATAGCTGGTGGTAATTTCTTTTCGAGAGTAGATACTTTTCCAATATTATAACATCTTTTTATCATTTTTTCTTGAGCAGAAGAGGGTTTTTTTTTTAATTATCAGCCCTTTGTTTTGAAATTTACGATAAACTAATTCGATCTTGTTAGTTTCTTTTATTAATTTTCGCTTTCTTTTTATAATTCTTTACAATTATAATTATGTAAATATCTGAAAATATGTTTCAATTGATTATGCTTTACCTCTATGCATATTTTAAAGGCACTGTAGAACTTCTAAACATTATCTTGCCAAGTATAAAGCTAAATAGGGAGATAGTACAACAAACCAATACTGGTGACAACATTTGTTAGGCTAACAAGAACAAGTTTTTGTCAAAATTTAGTACAGTTGAAACAAACTAGTATGTTGTGGCCATCACGAAACTTTCTTCTATATTTTTCCTTTTTCTGATCCCTCCCCATGCTTGACGAGGAAGCAATATTCCCAACAAAAACAAAATTACACATGCAAAAACTTGACGACTATCCCAATGTCTGAATTATTGCAAAAGCAAAGCAAAGAGCGAAAATTGAAAGTTATTTTAAAAGCCTTGCTTGAATTAATTACAAATATTTTATTTGTTAACAAACATAAGATGGCAACAGTTAAAAATTTTAAATCATTGAGATAATATTTCCGATCATTTCCATACAATTAAAATCACGAGAAATACGCAGACGACAATCTATTACGATTTATCTTTCTTATTGTTGCATTAATAAAAATATTTTTATTCGCAAAAAAAAAAAAAAAAAATCAACACCTCTTGGAGCGATCGGCGTCAAAATTGAACCAAAGCCTGTTTACATATGGATTCACATACATTCCAAATTTCAACCAGAACGTAGCATTACTTCTTGAGATAGGGCACTCAAAATGGAAAAAAAAGAACGGGTGATTGCGCTACCCCCTTTTTAGCTGTTGACACAAAAATAAAATCAGTTCTTATACCCACTAAGGGCTACTTGCCGATACATTTTTCTTTCATTCCGTTCATTATTTCTTGAGATACAGCAGTCACAATTGACGACAAAAAACGTTCTATAACTCAACCCCCGTTTGAGTTATTGACACCAAAATTGAATCAGCACATGATCCTGTTAATACCAACATATGGACCAAATTTTGTTTGATTCCGCCAGTTACTTCCTGAGGAATAGCAAGCACGCGTAACTCGAAAAACGTCCCATTGCTCCACCCCCCTTGGAGGAATTCGCGCCAAAAACTAATGGGCACAAGTTCACATAAGGGCACATATGTGTACTAAATTTCGTTCGATTTCATGCGGTAGATTTGTTGTAGAGCGGCCACAAAAAACTGGTCACACACAGACGTGACACACATACATACACACACACATACATACACACACTCACACAGACAGACAGACATTTTCCAAAAATGGTCGAAATGGACTCAGCACACCTCAAAACGTTCGAATCCGTCAAAATTCGAAATTCGAAAATTTGCACGAATCCAATACTTTCTTCTATATCTTAGATATAGAAGAAAGTAATAATTAAAAAATAAGTCAAAGTATTACTGCAATTGATTGTTGGAATCAATTGTTCCTAGCACAAGTGTATTCAAAATTTCACTAGAAATTAACTTTCACAAAAGGGAAAATGAGGGATCAGGGAAGTGGAAAAAATAAATGCACAAAATCGCATGAAAATGCTATTCGTCTCACCATCTATGAAGGTATCATTTTACAATCTTTCCACTACTTTTGTTAAATGATATTCTATTAGTTCAAGCTTTTGAAGACAAATTTTTACATCAACAGATCGATTTTGTTACTGTATCATGGGGAAAGAAATATACGTTTAAAATGAAAGTAGATATCTCAAAAGTTAAATTAAAACTGTTTAATTGAAACTATTTTTTATTTTCAGTTAATACCGAAAATACCGGCATTTATCTCAGCAAATATCGGTGTTCTGAAATTGCAAAATTGCTCGAAATACCGATATGCGGTACAACGGTATACCGGTATTGCAATCACTATCAGTGAAGAATGTATCTCACACAAAGTTTGCAAATCTAGAACCTAAAACGAAGCACTATTTATAACCACTATTTTGCACACAGAAAAAGTTTTAATTAATGGCAAATACTGTTTTGTTTTATCGATATTAGTTTTTTTTTGTATTCAAGTCAGATTGCTGATGCCACCAGGGAACATAAGCTCAAAATGATATTCTGAAAATTGACAGCATTGATAATGAAGATTAATTACAAATTTACACACAGATCCCTCATTAATCATTTTACTTTCGATAAAACTACAGTCGTTGTACTAACTGCCAATGTACTATCAGACAGAGTTTTTTTTTTTTTTTTTTTTAAATTCTGTTACGGAATTTGTTTGACACACCCATTTGCATGTTCTTGTATTTTCATTATAACTTTTGCGTTTTGTTTTTTGGACATTTAAATAAAAAACTCGTTTGTTTTATGGAATTAATTTGAAACAAAGATAGAAATTCAACGAATTACTTTCAGGCTGGAGTATAACATTAGGAGAGAGAAGGAATTAGATTTATAACCATAAAACATCAGCATATTCTCATCAGAACTTAACGAAATTCGTCGCAAATATGACTCTACAGACCTGTATTGTTACAAATAAACGATTGAAATCGGTTTATCCCTAGTTTAGCCGACATTTAAAATTTCTGCCCCCCTTAACGTATCAAAAAGTATGATTGAAACTGAAAAACATGGAGGGGGAATTTCGTGACGCCAAAACTGGGGGGGGGGGAAGAGACACACCTTAAATTCATGAAAGTGAAAAAAAAAAAACTGATATGCGTTGAAGAATTAATGACTGAGGGTTGATGCAACTGTAATTTTTCCACCGCAAGGGAAGAGAGTAATAAAAAGTACTGAAACGTGCATAAATGCACAATGCACAGCACATCGTCTCCTCAGAGCAACAGAAAGATATCTAAGCCTAAGAAAAACAGTAAGATATCCTACTGTCATCTTAAAGCTACAACATAGGAATTGGAAAACACGGGCTTTGACAGAAACTCTCTGCCCTGTGGTTTTGTACCAGATTTATGACGCAGCCACGCACAGCACATACGTGCTTCCATACCAAGATACAGAATTCTTTTCAGCAGTCTGCGCCGACGCAGATGAAAAAATCAAGCGAGCTGATGTGCATCACATGACTTCTTTTTACTCCAATTTAATGTCATTTCCCCATTACTGGCAATTTTAATGTGATTCAATAGTTTACTCTCTAATATCACCAAGAGTGGCCATATTAAAACAGATTTTTAAAAAAAATCGCCAAATTTGTCGCCAAGTTGGCGAGCAAACTTGGCGACCAAAAGACTGGCGATATATCGCCAAGTGTCCGCCAAGTTATAACACCACTTGAGTTTACATCGAAATTAACAATGGTTTACCTCCAAAAAGGGGCAAAAGACCCCTTTAGAAACACCCGAATGCAACCAAAAGAGAAGGTACAGAACTAGACCCCACTAGAAGTCTACGTAATAAATTTCAACTTTCTAGGACTTACCGTTCTTGAGTTATGCGACATACATCCGCACATACGCACATCCTCACATACGCACATACATACATATAGGTACATACAGATGTCACGAGAAAATCTGTTGTAATAAACTCAGGAATCGTCATTATGGATATTTCGCGTGTCTTTATGTTCTTAGGCACTTATCCACGTGTGATCGAGTCGAAAAAAAAACTCAATATTCATTCGAGGGTAAGTAAAATGGAAATTACGGTCGATATTTGAGTGAAATTCTTTTTTTTTTTATCTCGAATACAATACTTCCTTTTTTGAAAAAGGAAGTAAAAGTAATCTACAAGATAAGCCGACAATAGGTTAATAGTAAAATCTAAATCGGCACCGAGAGATGCTTAAAAAAGTGCAAATGCAAGTGCATGCTACCTGTGTATTGTATACCACAAATACGGTACATCTCCAAAGTAGCTGAAAAAGTTAAGATTTTTTTTCCTTTAAAAAAGAATCAGATTTTTTCTTCCCAGAGAAACAATCTGTAGACTTTTTTAGAATGTGACAAGAAGAGTGACATCATGCATTTTTTATGACAACGTGATTATGGAAAACAGCGTGACATTTGACGAAGGGGAGACAGTAAGGTGAAGTGTGACACTTCGGTGACACAGTTAGGAAGGGGGTCAAATTTTATGAAAAAAAGTGTGACATCATTTGTGGACAGCCCCTTTAGAATATCGATATAAAATTTTTATTTCAACTAAAATGCATGATATCACACTTCTTGTTACCCCCTACCTCCCCCCTGTCACAAACTGTCACAGTTTCATAAATCCCCAAATCCCCCTTCAAATCGTGACATCAGTTGTGGAAGACCCCCCAATATTTTTGCGTTTTGCTTACTTTTACTCTAATAACTGCAATAACACTGCACAATATGAGTGGCGCACGAGGCAGTAAAAAAGAGAAAAATTGTGCTGTACAAGTTCCCTTCCCATACTGTATTGAAACCATGGGCACCACAGTAGGAGATCACTTCATTCTCCAGGGTCTCCTGTACCTTCCACTATACGTAGTTTAACCGGTTGGGGCCCAGATGGCCCAGCTCTGTTTTTTGACCCGGACCAGGCTATCCCAGATCCAGCACCCCCAGGGGGTTTGAAATGGGACATTGTGACCACGACCATATTTAACGTGCCCCTGTCACCATTAACGAACACGGAGGATCTTTGACCGGTTGGAATCGAAATCAGTACACTCCACGCGTTACCGATTAGGCCACCACTCCCGTTCACGAGAGGTCACTGTGATCTCCCAAAATTTTTCTTATTCCGGAAGTTTTGACTTAACATTTGGAAAATTTGGAGGCCAGTTTACAGTATTGCATTTCTGCTATTATCTTTGACTATTTTGAATAATGCCTAATGTATCTTCTTACTTGATGTAAATATGTATTTATGTATGATTTTTTAAAACTCATTCGCTAGAATTCGGAGTTTTATTCAGTAAATTGCTAATTTATCCTCTCCCGAAAATGTAGGCTTGGGGTCACGCCCGTCATTTCGAATTCTTCCAGGGGGGGGGAGGGGGGTACAAAATCAAAGCAAATTTTATCAAAAAATAGCAAAATCACGCCCACGTACATGTGAATATCGATTCCAAAAACTCAGGGAGGGAGGGCAATTGCTCCCTCCAGACAGGGGCAGATTCAGGGGAGGGTCAAAGGGTCAGGTGATCCCCCTGCGGCATGAATTTTATTATGATTGTTACTAAACTTACAATTTTCGTTACAATTTTCAGATCTGAAAAAATAGTACATGAAATCAATGTTAACCTTTTTTTTTTGCTTGGTTCTATCTGCAAGGTACTTTTTTTCAGTATGTCATATTTCAAAGGATTGACTGAGTTCGGTTACTGGGCTATTGCTCTTTTGAGATTTTCGTTCATTTTTAAAAGAAAAATATATTCAAAGTTAACGACAACGTGTCTAGTCTGTTTACCTAAAGAAGTATGACATTACTGAAAATTTTACCCATCTATATTTTAAGGTAACTTGCGCCAAGATCTATGTCGCAAGTTACACAAAATTTAGTGAGGGGGAGGGGTGGGGGGCAATTTGAAATGATAAGAAATTTGATCTCCTTTGGGGGGGAGGGTGGGGGGGAGGGGGCTCCGTAGGAGGTCTGCCCCTTCTCGCCCCCCCCCTTAACTGATACTTTTTTTATGTTGGAAGTATATAACGCTGACCATTGAAACTTGATCCCCGTTACAAAAATTTCTAGATCCGCTCCAGCCTCCAGACCCTCTAAATGACAGGGAACTGCTTGGAGTACTCTGACTAAAAGTTAGCATCTGAAAAGGTGCAGATAACAACAGAAAGTTTGGGAAACGTTGAATTAAGCAATTTCCAGCAGAAAAAAAATATAAAAGAAAAAAATATAAAACTCCACAACAGGTCTTCCACGGTTGGCGAGTTTGCAGCTTCATAATTCATCGGTGTCCTCTTGACAGGCGAACGGCCGGCAGCAAGCCAATCGGGATTCTGTGAGTAAAAACGCCGGTAGAAGCTTTGTTCGTTTTTTTGGCACTCTCGAGTAAAAAGCCGCGGGCGCGCACTCACTAGCATTCAGAACGGCATGGTTCCACGTGCTATGTGGTGGTCGGTTGCGTGGTTGCTGCTCGGTTTCGCCGGGAGAGCGGCCGGCGTGGATTTTAATGACCAGGTAAAAATATTTTGATTAAGGTCTTGAGCTGAAAGGGTTCGCCCGAGGTCTAAAAATTTAGGGTGGGATTTCTCGTTATAAAGAACAACTTTCATATTTTTCCGATCTTAATATTGTTAAAAGTAGTAATGCTGTTTTGAGCTTATGAAGCATATCTTCCGAAATTGATAAATGTGTTTTCAAAACATCATTCTTTCAACTTGACTAGTAACATTACGAGTTTAGTGTTTTATGTACTTGCTATAATTCCGTAGATTACGTCTGGAATAAACAAAAAGCGATTTTGTTTATTATTTCATGCTATTGGTATCGTTGGGGCTCAAATCCACTAATATTGGAAAAAAAAGTTTGTCAGTATGAATGTTACGGCAGAAATATGTACTTCTTTATGATATTTACAAATCATATGTACTTATGTCTTATGTATATGAAATTGATTAATTTGGTTTTGAGAGCTCATGCTCATTAGTTCACTCAAAATATTATGAACTGAATATTATGAAAGTTTATATAAGTGTCATAATTTCGCAAACTACGTCTGAAATAAATGAATTTAAAATGAGTTACTTGTTTATTATTTTGTACTCTTAGTTTCGTTGGAGCTCAGGGTTACAAAATTGTTAATGCTGATTTAAAGTTCAAAGGCTACACGCGAAATAAGTAGGGGTGCAATGTGTGATTTCATGATGTGCTTTCTGGTCGAAAGCTTGTTGTTTTCAACAAGTTGAAAAATTAGCTCAGTTAAAAAAAAAGTAATTCTATTATTTTGAGATTTTACTTTTTCACGGAACTGAATTTAAAATGCATGGACTGGTTCAAAGTATATAAATTGCGTCTAAAGTACACAAATTCATTTCGTAACTTCACCGTGTCATGCTAACGTTAATGCAAAGGATAAGTTCAATGATGGGATGAAACTAATGTTTTCTGCATAATTGAACGTTTTTGTGCGAAATAAATTGATTGCGCGATTGCTTTCCTTACTTCTGTGTCGATTCGTTTTGCTTTTTCATCAGAGACATCAGACGATTTTTCTACAATTTTCTCTGGGCGAATTTGTTGTCTGTCGAGGAGAACCTGGTGTAACCGTTTCTCTAGTCTTGTCTGTAAGTGCATTGACTACATGTTTTAACTTTTAACAGTGACCCATTGCAATCGTATTTCAGTGTTATTTTTTCCAAATTGAAGGGTTAGGTTATGTATCTGTGTTTTGTCGATAAAACTGTTCATCAATTGACAGAGTAACGCAACCCGTAAGATACTGTAAAAGCACTTATATTCGAGAAGCACTAAATCTCTCGATTTTCTCAAGCCTATCAAAATCTCAAAATGTTACCACTTCATCCATGTAATTAACTTTCATACTGTTTTTAGAAAATTGCGAAATTTTCGGATCGCAAAAATTAAGTACTTTTACAGTATTTATTTCACTATTAAGAGCTTACAAAGTAATAAATAATGATATATGATTGAATAGTCTCTTCCTTGTGCGATGGAATTTTTTCATATTTAAAAAAAAAAAGTTTCTTTACATTATGGACTATTCAAAAATGTCTTCAATTGTTCGCATGTGCCCCGAAAGGGGGGGGGTACATGTGAACAAGCTTGGGGCACAGGTGAACACGATTGAAAAATGCAGGAGGAGCATCATATTTCAACGAAAAACTCGTTATAATGAAGCATATACGAACATACCAATAAACAATCAAGGACTTGTAACGTATACTGTGTTAGTTTGAGATAATATCTAACCGTCATTAAGAAAATATATTTTCCGGATTATGTAACTCTGCTCTCTGTCAAATTTTAAAGTTACATACATATTCTAATCACTGGATCGACAAGATAGTCTTTTCTTGTTATATAGTACGTTTAAGCTTCATGCAGAATATGATGATGATTGAAACTATTCTAAACTAGTTTTTAGTTAAAGGAAAATATTTTGTCTTTATTTTCCATACAAATATTAAATATCATTAAATTTTTGGCCAACTATTTAGTAACTAGAAAGTCGCCCGTCAAGGTATGATGGGAGAAAATTGCTTCTAATCTTCTAAATTTAAACGAAGCAATTGCCTGTTTTATGACTTTTTTATATTTGAAATTTTAACCCTAACTCCCGTGGATTAACCCTAAACTCCAATGGATAGCGTTAATTTTCAACCACTTTTTTGATTCTTCATTCCCCTAAAATGACTGGTAAGACTACCAGTAAAACAGTTAAGTTACCAGATAGAGTTCAGCCTTATTACAATAAAGCTTTTTCCTGCACGTTGAACATTACCGAAATATATTATAAAATTATCATGCCGTGGTGCGAGTTTCATTGTTAAAGCACGCGGGTTACTCGAACATCAGCTATTATTTATATGAGGATTATAGAATTAAAACAATAATAAAATAAATAATTAATAATTCTGTAAGAATAATTAACAGTAAATTTACAAACCGATTGCTCTTTACATATCTTTTAACACTTAAATAAGCCTGCACTAACATTTATTAAAACTACAATAACATTATTGGGGAAAGGATGTAGAAACTGTTCGCATGCTCCCCCACAAGACTTGTGGGGGGGTGGGGAGGGAAGGGCACTTAGTGCCCTTCCCTCACCTTAGAACGAATTTTCAAAAATAGACTTTTTAAATTAATTACAATATTTAAACATTGGCATAAATTTACATGAATGTTCATTTTTGGTTTGCAGTAATTAAATTAGCTTATTAGTTACTTCAAAATATGTTTTTACACGAAGAAGACAGTGATAAAAGTACATCAGCATGTGCGAAAACCAAGAAGCTGTCACCACAGGAACATAAACTGGCTCCTTGGCTCTGAAAATTTGGTTAAGAAGTAGGGTTGGTACTGCCATTGCTTGAGAATTTTAAAGATTTTTTGCTTGACAATGACATTATTCTAGTAAACCATGTTCACATTATTCCCCATGCTTACATGTGCCCCCTTTTCCCCTACTTGAGCCCCAGCACCCTGTCACTAAGTGTCAGACTTCAATTTAACCTCTTCCCTTGTCACATGACCCTTTTGCACTACATGGACAAATTGCTGCAAAAAAACCTCTTTATATTAAAAAAAGTAAGGTGAAAGAAAATTTTGAAAGAAGTCTGTAGCGGGCAAGCGTTCAGGAGACCCCATAAACCTACAGCCTTGAAATGTTGTACAAAATTACTTCGACTCCCGGTGGTTTGCACCTGGGGGGTTTTGTTTTCTAAAATTCGAATTAGTTTTTTTATATTTAATTTTTTAAACTCAAATTTCGCGTGAATTGCCCATTATTGATTATTAAAGGAGTGAAAAATTACTTGCACATATTAATATTATATATCATTGGGATTTTCCGCGTTTTACGCAATTTGTTTCAATGCTCTAACTTAAATACGGCTGGAGTTATTTGCGTTTTTTGCTCGAACTTTCTTAGGCTTAGCTAAAATTTAGGCACTACGTTTTTCATTAAATCTATCCGTAAAACGTGAAGGAATTGTCCCACAGTTTTCTTTTTGACACGGTGGCAAGAGCGATCTAGCTCAACCTATGGTCGAAAAACTTAGCTTCTATCTCCAAAGAAAAAACAAGTTACAAGCAGTTTTAATCAAGTTCGAAAAATCTCATTTCCATTCAAATTATTGATGCTTTATTTGGCGTTGCCATAGTTACGTCTTTTCGATTCGTTTGTGTCTTCTTTCTTACTCACAAATTTTAAGGGTTTCGACTTTAACGGAAAATCTTTTTAACGGAAGCTCAACTCAATTCAAGCTCCGAGCTAAAGAGCAAAATGTATTACCAGAGATCACGAATATGAAAGCGACTTTTCAAACGTACACAATTGCAGTTTTGCAATGCTCAGGAGCCTCCTAGCTCTTATCGCTCTACAAGTTGGTACAAATTATTTTGAAACCCGGGGAAGGGGTGCTTTTTCTTCCAAAGGGAGCTATCTCATAATGCGTTTTTGATCTGTTTCTTTCTAATTGACGATTTAAATCTTTGCAAATCAAATAAGATTGCGAAGCAATCTTCTGGTGTTGGTGAGAATTAGTGAGCAGGGAGCAGAGCCCCCTAGTGTTATAAGAAATTCCAATCAAAATCTGTGATGTCACACTTTTTGCTACCTCTCTCTCCCCCCTTGTCACAAACTGTTACAGCTTCACGAACACTACCCCCCCCCCCACCCGTCGAAAGCGTGACATCATATATGGACGACCTCTTTGTACTTGGGCTAATAGAGAACTCAAATACTAATATAATAAAATGAGGTAGTGAAAAAAAAGGAACATGAGTGGATTTTTTAAAGTTTTGTGTAAAACAGATGCCAAGTTAAAACCATAGGACTGGCATTCATTTTTTTTTCTAAACCATGCAGTACAATAGCACCTTCTAGAGGGCTACTGTTAGGGGTGCCCTGATAAGAGGTCATGGGAGGCCACAGTGATCTTCCCAAAATTCCTAATTCGGCAAATTTTGTCTCGCGATTCGGAAAACTTTGAGACATCATTGTAAAATAAATTTTTTTTATTTTATTTTTTGTTTTTGAAAATGATGCCTTCGGTCATTCGGCAAAATTCGGAGTGTCACTTGCCGAATTGAAAAATTTTCTCTCTCAAAAATTTTAGTTCGTGGCGATCTTGGCTGCTATTACCATCTTTTGCCTCAAAACAGACGCAAGTTTCTCCTACTTTGTAAGTTATCAGCAAATATTTATTTTTTACTTTTGAAGCACCCTTTGATTCTAGGTGCTTCAAATGTGGATCTAAAATTCTTTTATGAATCAAATTATGATACTTATTGTCGTTCATTTTTGAGTGGAATAAATAAGTATTAAAAACCACCGAAAAATAACGGACGCAGCTGTCCGCGTAAATTGTCGCCTAAGCGTGCTTTTTTTTCTTTTTCTAAATCACAATTGCATGCATAAGTTGGGTTTTTTAATTTCTTTTTTTTTTACTTCACAAAATAGCATAATTTAGAAAATAACTTAAAAAACATGTTCTTGTTATTTCACGTATATACAAGTACGTACGTACGCATCTGACGTACGTACGTACAAGTACGCAAGCACTCAGGTATGAACAATACAGATGCTCTTCAAATCAGTAAAAAGTTCCAGCTTAAGCACTACTATTTTTCATAAGCACTCATAAGATTGGTAAACCATTAATGCCTAATTATCGTCAAATGGGGGTACAATATCAATTCATATACCACAAAGACCTATTTATACCAAATCAGAAGGATAATGATACGACTTTTCACGCAAAATATGAAACCGAACCTGTGAAACAAGTATTTGCGAACGTTGTGGAGGCGAAATTCAATACCTCCCATTCAAAAGTAAAATCCTCCTCCCAGGACAATAGCCCGTAATGTGATTTTGAATTCGCAGCTGAAGGAGGGCGATTGTCTTACATTTCGGATTGAATATCAGGCAGAGGAAAGGCTCCGTTTCTCTGCCTTCAAGTTTTCCTACTTATAATATCTCACAAAGATATCCTCTCTTCTAGAACTGGTAATTGTGAATCGCGTTTTTTATTGGGCGAAGATTTGGAGATTAATGGACTTTTCTGCGCCAAAATATTCTCTACAGAATTAGGTACTTTTTTTTAATGGGGTAGTTTCCAAAAATTTAAAAGTACTTTTTTCTGAAAGAGCATGTTTAAAAACGTAGGATCTGACCATTTTTTAAATAATTTGCTTAAGTTTAATATTATTAAAAAAATACTTAAATCGATGAGCTTTCATTGTTTATATTTCTACCGATGACATCACAAATGATGAAATACTATTCACTGTGGCCATTCACAGAGCAAAATATTTAATTCGCATCTTTACTCACGTGTATTGGCAACGATATGGTTGATAGCAAGCGTAGAGCGCAATGTTTAATTCCCTTCTTGATTATCATAATGTGGAAAGATGCGCCAAAATGGATTATTTGTGACGTCATCAAGACCACGCCTTGTTTGAAAAATCAGACATTTTAAAAAATTAAAAAATTACTGTTGGGAAAATGAAAGTATTTTCTGGGCCCATGTTATTATTTTTGCTTATTCTATCAATTTCGGTGACTAAAAGTAGTACTTTTGACTGGCGGAAACAACCCTCATTAGCAGTTTTGATTTGGAGTGGGGAAAAAATCAATATATAAGAGGTTTTTGGTCTATCTACTTTGTTTCCACTAAATTGCTAAATATTGACACCACCCCTTTTAGAACGTTTTTCAATGTTTTTAAAAGTTTTTAAAGTAACTTAAGTTGTTTTTATTCCAAAGATACAAGTGTAGGGATAATGCAGTTCTGGTAAGTTGAGCTATGAGCTGAACAATGTTTACTTACCTCTTTTTTAGGGGATTCAGTAGGAAAGGGATGTGTTATTGGCGCGCATTTAAGTTGAAATATGTACTGTTGCATAACCAAACACATTTCGGTGCCAGATCTTTGGTTTTTCCGAGCCGTGGAATCTTTAATCCCAAGTTTCATAGAGAGCGGGCGGGGGGGGGGGGGGCACTCAGAATTTGCAAGTCCTTGCCTCCCAGGGCAAGGACTTGCCCCCCCCCCCCCCCCGCACTGGCAGTTACCCTTCCCTTTTTCCCCCAAAAGAGGTAAATATTGTCAAGGATTATTGGGGAAAAAGTTTTGTCATTCCTAAGGTTTAATATTTTTAAAATCTATGTTTGGCAGGGGAAAAAAACGAAACTCTAGGCGTTTTACTATTCTGCAGGGAATTCGTGACAGTAACAAAAGCATGAAGTGATAAAATGGTTAACGATCAAAATAAAATTCTGCATTGCTTATTTGATACTTTGTAATGAGACTATTTTACCAGCTTATCTGTTGTAAACTATTTTGTTGATGTGCTTAAGAATGCATGGTTGTTCAGAGCAGGTGCGTTCATGAAAATTAAAGTAAAAGAATTGCTCCTTAAAAATGTTACTACAAGAAGGTCTGTTATGGGCAATCGGGAGGGAGAGGGGGGGGGGGGGAGGGCCAATTGACCCCGTTGGATTTTGAAACCATAATGGAATTGAACATTTTTGCTTGTATTTTGATTATTTTTTCTCATAATATGCATTGAGTTCATACCCTTTGCCCTCCCCCCCCCTCGCGAAAAATGTTGAAATTACAGGTCTGACTACATGGATAGTACGTATTACTATGAAAGTTTTTTTTAATCGAGAAAATAAATTAGAAAATGTTTTTATCTGTGTATAGAAAAGCATTTGAATTATGAGATCATCATCAGAAATTCTTTCTAACAACCTAATCTCTTCTTCAAATAATTAAGTAACATGAAAATTAAGTAACATGTAAAAAATTAATAAATTAAGTAACATGTTTCTCAATTTAGCGTTTTGAAAAATATATGTTACTAACTATGCCACATAAAGATACATATCTTGCCAATCAGAAAATTGATCAACTTTCCCAAAGGGTTGGCTTTGTGCTAACAGATATTGCATGATATATCCGTGCTTTATTCTCAAGTCGTTTAATATTCATGAAAGCATCCTGAACTTGAAGTTCGTAGTGAGGAGACGGTATATTGCTGAAGATAGCAATTCGCTTAGAAGTAATTGCTTTTAATGGGGAAATTATTTATGTGCTATTTTTTGTTGTCTGTTTGATTTAAAAAAGAATGCTTGTTGAATGGGGAGATGGTTTCCTTCTGTCAAAAGTACTACTTTTAGTCATTGAAATGGATAGAATGAGCAAAGAAAGTTACATGGACCCAGAAAATACTTTCATTTTTTCCAACAGTTTTTTTAAATTAATTTTTTAAAATGTCCGATTTTTCAAACAAGACGTGATCTTTAAGACGTCACAAATGATGCAATTTGGTGCATCTTTCTACTACGTTTCCACGTTATATGATAATCAAGCAGCGAATTAAAATTGCGCTCTACGCTTGCTATCAACAATATCGTTGCCAATACACGTGAGTAAAGATGCGAATTAAATATTTTGTTCTGTGAATGGCAACATTGAATGGCATTTCATCATTTGTGATGTCACTCGACAGAAGTGTAAACAATGAAAGCGGAACGATTTAACGCCCCTATATATACGAGTCGACGCATCAGCTTAAGATCAGCTTTTTTGGATCGGAGCGGGTGTTTGAGTGGTTGGTCTTTTCTGGCGTGTTCTCGCGTTGGTGATTGTTCACTATAAGCATTTATTAGCGGCATATGCATTGTTTATGAAATAAAGTATTATTTTCTGAAAATTTGGCGAAATACGAAACTTTGCTGTGGTAACCCAAGCAGTGCAACAATGAAAAATCCAATCCAATATGGCCTATATATATAGCGGCTCTAGAACGATTTAAGTAATTTTTTAAAAATATTAAACTTAAATAAATTATTTAAAAAATGGTCAGTTTTTAAGCATGCTCTTTCAGAAAAAAAAAATACTTTTAAAATTTTGGAAACGACCCCGTTGTATTTTCTTTATTTATATTTAGTCTTTACCGGCCGTTATTGGCCTTGTCTAGTGATAAGAGAAGTCTGACTGCGATGGGGAGGTCATGGGTTCGAATAACTGCCTGGGTATGGGTGTACATTAGCTCTCCTATCCTTGTCCTATCTTTGTGTGAATGTGTTGTTACCCTGTGAATGGTTGCCTACCCTATAAATGTGTCCATATGGCATGCGTGTACTGTTCAAGTCGGACTTCCCACCAAATTAGGGAACAGTTAAGAGGGAATCAGCGTACCACAAATTGCCAGCCTAGCTGGCCCAAGACAACAACTGACCGTTTTTTGTTTTCTTCATAATTCGAGAAACAATATTATACTCTGATAACATGGAAACTTTGGGGTGAAAATGGTTTTTAAAAATAATTAAGTACAGTCTCAGAAACTGGCAGTAAAATAGTTGAGAGTTCTCGGTCAAGATCATGCCTCAACTTATCAGAGCCAAACTGTACACTTGACGATTGTTAGCATTTGTCTTCAGACGATTTTAGTTAAAACCAATCTAAAATGGAAAATCTAAAATTTTATTTTATCAAGCTTATCGAAACAGGTTTTCTTGAAGAATCTCTGTTTGTTAACCGTTTTAGAAGCTGGTGGTGGTGGGGGGGGGGGGGGGCGTGTAAGTAAAAGGAATTATTTTTGCAGCTTGCCAACATTTTTTTGAGGCATACTGTATATAAATTTTTAACTGCAGTTATATTATGCCATTCGCTTGAAATGGAAAGCAGATGTCAAGTCTTACCTAGCCACCACTCGGTCACTGAGAAATATCTTAGAAAATGAACTATAATTTTTTTATGAACTTTTTTTGGTACAGATGTGATATACCCCCCCATTTGGCGACATTCGATTTTTTTGCACAAAATTAAAATATTTTTCTCGCCAATGAGGCGATAATATTTTATGCATGGCATCCCTGGCCAAACTAACCTGTGTTTTGCAACCCGAAGGCAATCTTACAGATCTGTTCAAACTTGTTTACTTGGGTTGTTTGGGTTTCACGCAGGAGAGATACGTGGTGTTGTTTCGTGCAATATACCTTACAGGAATGCTTATTTTGTGTTAGTTTAAATTCAGTAGTTGTGTTTTGAAGTAAAAACATTAGAAAATGCCAGTTTCTTCAAACTTGAAGGTTAATTAAAAGTTAACTCCAACGTGGTGTGTATCTGTAACGTGCCATTGTCATATGATGTATTGTTTTAGACTGAGTGTGAATATTTATACCATATAAAAAGGTAAGTTCTTTATTTTAGAATTCAAAAAAAAAAACCCCTCTCACTTCCAAAATTCTTTGTTTTTACAAATCCTTGAGGGGTTCTTGTAGTATACATAACTGTGACCATACTCCGACTGTAATGTATATTAACAGTCGGAGGGATAACGGACCGAGCGGAGCGAGGTCCTGGCGAGCCAGAGGTCTCATAGTACTTTCGTAGCCTCGGTCTCATTACGAAAGTACTATGAGACCGAGGGCTCGTATCCCGGAGAAATGATGAAAAAAAAAAAGCATTAATTTCGACTTGTAATTAATACAATAATTTATTTCATTGTATTTTAATATGTTTACAAAAAACCCCGGCCCTGTACATTTTTGAAGCATATATTCGTGATGTTTTTTGTTGTGCTTTTATGTTGTTTTTATATATATTGTGTTCTGAAGTGATTTGATCATGTTTTTTTACCTGATTTTTTCCTGTTGGCGCTAAAAAAGCATCGCTAAGAACGATGTATGACATATGTCGTCATACATCGTTTTCTTGGCGACGCTTTCTTGGCGCCAACAGGAAAAAGTCGCCAAGGGTGGGGTATATCACATCAGTTCCCTTTTTTTTTAATATTTAGTTTTCGTTAGCATATTTTCTTACTGTTTAGTAGGGGGAAAAAACAAGTAAATTTACTTGCTTTTCCTTTAAAGAATAGTACTGATACAATGAAACATTTTTAAGGAACATGAGTAACTCTCGCAAAGAAGTCGCATGCATTTTTTTAAAAAATAAATTTAGATGAACGAAGTGTTTTAAACGAACGGGTAAAAAAAGGGAACGATCCTCTGATGGACGAATCATTAAAAAGTACGACATTGTGCATCTCTGATGTTCTTTTTTAATTTCCAATGACAGGTACAAAAAGCAATACTGACATCCAAAACAAATTAACTAATCAACAAAGAAAACAAATAACAAAAGAGTGACAGTAAGAAAAAAGCCAATGGACCCGTTCGATCTTTTGCTCCCCAGTATCGTTCCCGTCAAATCCTGGAGTACAGATGAAAACAATGCATAGATTCCAAAACATGTAGTATCTGTCATTAAATACATTAATGCGATGTAAATACTTTGAAAGGCCGTCATGGCCAGCATAAAGGCGAAATTCTGCTACTGCTTTCATTCCAGACCAGTCGAAAACTTTTGGCTATTTTTCCACCAGGATTTCTGAGAGTTCCTAACTGATCCATCTCTAATGTATTGTTACAAATTCTGTAAATAGTAATTATTTTTATGATTAAATTTGTTGTAGTCTGGCTAAATTTGGCGTTTAATCCATTATTCTCATTGTAGTAACTTAACCTGTAAATAGTTTCTTGTAATGAATATATAATCCCCTTACATTCGAATGAAATGGTCCCTCTATTTCTGAACGATAAGATTTGTGAATGGAATAAAAAGAAAACATCGAGAAGCATTTTGAATTTTGTCGAAACTTCTCTAGGATTTATAAATAGCCTCCGCGCGTGATAAAAAGTTAGACTGGTTTGAGCCGTTGCGCTGAGAGCATGTATTTGGCTCTGTGTGTATTAGCTTTTGCGCTGTGTTTTTGCGTATTTTGAAGTAAATACGTGTGTGACCGTTGAGTTTACGGTGTTATTTGCTTAGTTGCTGATGATTGATTTAGCAGTTGTAACTACATTTCCTGTACATAGCTGTAAATAAATCTCCTGTGTCAAGAACTGTGTCGTCATTTACAGAAAGTTTGAAGCTGCACGGAACTCGTAACAGTATATTTCTAAGTATAATAGAGATTGACTAGGTACAGTGAAAGATTAAAATTTTTAAAGAGTGCCGCGAGTAGGAAAAGTTTGAGAACCCCTGGTATAAGAAATAAGATTGGCATAAGACGTAAGTTCCAAAAATCCCAAACGGCTAAAACTTAAAGTAAAAAATAAACATTATATACTAACGAAAGTTTGAATGCTTAGAATATTATGTTAAGAACGTAGGCGTTAGGCGGTGAACTTTTCTGTTCTTGGTGATGTCCAAGCTCCTAGCCCTGAAGGCTGCTCTCTTAGGAAACTTTTTTTGTATTCGATAAATTAAACTATCATATCAGTCTCTGAAGAGGACTTCTTATTTTTCTTTTTGCAGATGTTTACGTAAAACTATTGAAACAACTATTTATCTGCACGTTAATTATTTATATTTGCACTTAATTAAAGCCTTATTGATTTTCTTCAAAACATCAAAGAAAAAAATTGATATTTGAAAACGGTATTTTACGAATCGAACAATTACGTGTGAATCTTTTGACATTCGGTTGTACTTTTCTTTCCCTTTACTCTGCTTTTACGTTTGCAGCTCGATACGAAACGATAAAACTGACTGGTACTTTGTCGGGTTAATTTAAGGAACAATTTTTTTTAAAGCTTTGTTTTCAATTTCAAATTTATTCTAGAAAAATTCAACGCGAAAGCTTATTCGAAAGAACAAAGAATCTGAAATGAACTATTCCGCTTCAGTGGTGCCAACAGAATAATTTTTTCTTCTTTTTGTCCCCGTTTCATTTTTATAACCCGGTGCTTAATTATTACAGTAACTATGTTAAACTATAGCACTTACCTGCAGGATAATAGTGCCGTAAGTAGGTCAAAGTATCCTCGTTAGCCCCTATAATTTTTAGGGCGCAGTTGACTCTGAATCGATTGGCGGCAACTTTTCTGTCCACAGTTCTGGGTTGAACTCTGCATATTGACAACTGGTCTCCAAGGCTTGATGTTTTGTGGTGGTAACGAATATAATTACTCGTAATCGATATTTTTTTGTTGTGACGCACTTATGAAAAGGTCCCATTAAAATAAAATACTTTATCCTTGAATTTCTTTTGCCTCTTTTGATACACTTTTTGCTTGGCACGATCGATTTGTGAAACGATTGATGGGGCGCTTACTAGATCTGGCCGTTCACTGCATGGTTAGATTTGCCTTTCAGCTAAGGACACAATATGTCTTTCTTGAATAAAACAATAAATACGCTTCTTATACAGAAGACTAGCTTTAGGATTATTGGAATACGTTGTTTTCTTTTTTTTTTCTTCTAATAGTTGGATGACCTTTAAATTTTTGCTGATGTATTAGTAACTGATTTTTAATTTTCACTGATACTACCACAAGGGCATGAAAAAGTTGGCAATAATTGCTTTGACGTCACAGGAGGGCGGGAGCATGTAATTGATGTTCCTTTGTAAAAATTGGTTTCACTGGTTGACAGGGCCTTCCTAAGAGCTGTCGGCGCCTGGGGCAAGTGTTTTCTGGCGCCCCCCCCCCCATACCTTGAGGAAAACGATCATTCCATCATACGTGTGAACGCGCGTCATACTTTCATTTTTCAAATATTACTGCACAAAACAATCAGAGGGATATAGATCATACAAATTATAACGCAAGCAATGAATCTGTTTCTAATATTTATTAATTAATACCCCAAAAACTTTTTGAAAAATAGAAAGGTTAAAAATTAAAATTTTTATCTTGTAAAATGTAAAGACACACAATACTCACAAATCAAAAACAAACAATTAAAACTGAATCAGTTTCTCACATTGATCAAATTAAGGACACAAATAAATAATTTGTAGAATATCAGTAGAAAATGCTTTTCGAAAAAATGACATCAAAACTAAATTTTGATCTGAACTCATCCAATGATCAAGAGTTTTTTTACTTTTACTTGTTCCAACTTAATACCAGCATTTATATTTGTAGAAACAAAGTTGTCATTTTTTATGCATCAAATTTTTGTAAGTTTCTGTTCTACGTAGCTAAACTTATGGGTGCCCCATCACGAAGGGTAGAGATACGGCTCAGATTACGCTACTGAAATTTTTAGAAGGATTGTTTTCAAGTTAAATTTCGCTTCGTTGCTTTGTGTTTCAAAGCATTTGACCCTCTCAAATGCTTTGAAACACCAAGATGCCTCGCGGCGCCCCCTCATTTCGTGGCGCCCGGGGCGGTTGATCCGCTCGCCCCCCTCTTCGAACAGCCCTGCCGGTTGAGTGTAGTAGAACGACACCATACAGTGAGCACTTATTTAGCTCCATTAGGACTACTGTTGAAAGCCAATTGTTTATGCGATTTCGTTTGCTAAAAGAGATAAGATTTAATGGGGTGAAAGGCATAAGTTTAGAACGATAAGAACGTTAACAATTAATAAATTGGTGATGGCACTTATTTAGTTTTAAATGAGAGCTAGCATTAAGTTGTCCGTAAAATAGTAATGCTGTAATATGACTATCAAAGTACTTGCAGATGACGACAGTTCAGATGCATGAGAGGACACAGTCTATTGCTATCTTATTGCTATAGTTCATTAGAGATAGAGCATTAAATATTAAAAAAATATCCGTAAGGAGTGATAAGAGGGATAAGAAAATTTTTTGAGGCATTAACTTGACCGGCTATGAACAAAATGAAAAATGATCGCAAAATTTAAAATGAGCCAAGTGAAATACCACAAAAAAATTATCCAGTTCTCTATGTTCAATCATACTTTAGTACATTTACTATGTAGAAAAAGTTTTAAAAGCTATTCATTCAAGATACATTGCTTTTAACGGGCGTATATGAGTACACATACCAATTCTTTTAAGTCATTATAAAGCATCTATTATTTAAAAGGCATAAAAGGAAGTAGTGTGGTTTACACGTGGGATTCTTTGTTTAACCAATTTGTTGTTGGTCCACTAAGTGCATGGGTGATAGAATTTTTATGAAAACTTGTTAGTTGAAGCAAACTTTATGTGACAAAAGTTAGAGCATTTGGTCCTTTATTTCTTGAGAAATTCGTAAAAAATGAGAATTCGACTGCAAATTTGTAGTTTTTTTTTTTTTTTTTTTTTTTTGTCCTCCCCTGTAAATTCGTATGACGGCTAACAATTACAATTTAAAATCTGAACTGTTTCTTTGAATGACAAGACCAAAGCCCGAATAGGAGGTCGGGGGAAGTCACTGCTGCTTCCCAAAAAATTCCTTTTCGGCAAATTTTGTATGATGATTCGGAAATTCGGAGGCAGTATAGCATTTTTTTTTTACTGATGCACCTGATGTCTCTCCTCATTAATTGTAGGCATGTGTGCAAGCTCGCGTATTTTCATAATATGTATTCCATCCAACGCCAGACTCAAGCTACTTGAATAGCATATTCAATGAATCTAGAAAAGAACTTTCACCTCATAATTATCTGCCATTTGTAAGTTACTCTTCCGACCTACTACTCTTCAACATTTTTTGATCGTAATCTTTTTTTCTATTTTTGTCTACTTAAGGTTAGCCAGCCTGTAATTTGAAGAAAAGGTTAGACAGCTGTTGTTAAAATACTCTCTAGATGTTTTGAAAATATTTCATGATAACGATAAATGTTTCTGTCGACATTAAATGTTCCGAATCTTCTCATAGTTTAACAAGTTCCGAAACAAAGTTTTAACTTATTATAAAACATAAAAAATGTTTTTTTTTTTCTTTCTAAAGACTATTTTTGTAAGCTTGGTTTGCGCTAGAAAGTAATAAAAGTAAGCAAGCAATGAAATAAGTATGACTTTTTAATTACAACATTCAAAAATTGAAGTTGATCTTAATATCTTTTTATTTATGTTAATTCTAAAGCGTCAGTAAATTTTTATTTGAAAATTGAGAGAAGAAAAAATACAGGCGGTGTACTAAAAGCGATTCGTACGAAGCTGTATAACACCTATTTCTTCCGTTATTTATTCGCACATTTTATATCTCTCGCATATTTCTGATTTTCTATGTATGAAGTACAATTTTCAGACGATAGATATCTTCGCTATTTACCTACTACATACTGCTCGCCATCTTTTGGACTCAAGTTTTCTTACTTCTCAATGTACGATAACCCTTCAAACTGTTCAAAGGTAGTATCTAGGACTTGCAATGCGGGTATTTCGAGCAATTTTGCCATTTCGCAATACCGGTATTAGGTAAAATACCAGTATTTTTGGTATTAGCTGAAAGTAATAAATAGTTTCAATTAAAGAATTTTCAATTCCATTTAATAAATATCTACTTATATTTTAAATGTACATTACTTTTTCCATGATACAGAACCAAAACCAAACTATTGATATAAAAATTTGACTTCAAAAGCACAAAATAAAAGAGTATCATTAAACAAAAATAGCGGAAGGATTGCAAAACAATATTGTCATTACTAGATGGTGAGATGAATCGCATTTTGGGCGCTTTTGTGCACCATGTTTTTGCTTTTTCCATTTCCCTGATCCCTCACTTTCCCTTCTGTGAAAGTTAAGTTCGAGTGTAATTTTGAATGCATTTGTCCTATGAACAATTCATTCCAACCATCAATTGCAGTAATATTTTATGATTTCTTTCTCAATTATTTGTCTTATGTGTACTACCAAATTTTGACAAAAATGTTTTCTTGTTAGCATAATAAATGGCAATTTGTTGTCACCAGCATTGATTTGTTGTCCTGTCTCACTATTTGGCTTTATACTTGGCAAGATAATATTTAGAAATTATATAGTGCTTTGAAAATTTGCATAAAAGTAAAGCATAATCAATGGAAACATATTTTCACATATTTACATAGTTATAATTGTAATGATTTTTGTAAAGAAAGTGAAAACGAATAAAAGGAAACTAACATGATGAAATTTATTTTCAGTAAGTTACCGCTCTATAGCCAGGGCTAAAGCAAAAAAGCATGAAATACACCGTTAGCTCAGTCGTTCCATCAAATTTTTATCAAAACCCTCAGTCGTTGACTGAGCTGGCGGTGTATTTCATGTAAGATCAAATTTAGTTAAGTTTATCGTAAATTTCAAACCAAAGGGCTAATAAAAAGCAAACACAAACCTCTCCTGCTCAAGAGAAAATTATGTTAATGTTAGAAAAGTATCGTCTCTCGGAAAAAAATAACAACTATCTATAAATTGAAAAAATAATAATGCACACACTACAAAAGAAGCACACACACACAAAAGGATTTATCCAAAAATAACACTCAAGAGACCGAATTATTTGAAGATGAAGGACTTCTAGACAATTAGAGGAGGTTTATCGCGCATTGTTAAGAGTACCACCGACGTTCGTTAATTCAAAAAGAGTATTTTCAACTATAGAAAAGTTGAGCACTAAAATGAGTCCCAGGCTTAGGGGTAAATCAATAGATGCATTATGTTGTTTACTATTATTGATTTTTTATTAGGGCATTTGTTCCTTCATTTTATATTTGTTCACAATACGTTTTCATAAATAATACATTTTTTGTACAAAAATTATGAAATGTGGCAACAAAACAATATATTTTGTAGCATTTTTTGAGAAATTTCAAGTACCAGTATTCTAGTATCACGTTTTAAAAATACCATGTACCGGAATTGAAGTTTTGATCCGGTATCGCAATCCCTAGTAGTATCTGAAAGCTTTCTAAAGGTGTGAAATACTGAAGAAATTCAGTTTAGATATTTTTTACATTTTTTTTTAATTGTACAGTCGGCAGATATGAAAGTTATCCTGAAATATTTCAACTATATTTAAAAGAGTCGGTAGTTCAAGTTTTCTCGCTTTACAATTAGCGATATAATATTGAACCTATTTGAGGCTAGAATTTTAAAGCTTCCCAAAGTGTGAATTACTACAGAAATCTAGTTATAAATAAAGGAAAAAAATATCTGAAAAGTGCGCCCTCTGTCACGAACTAGTCGTTGCATTTAAGTCGAAAGTTTTGTCACAAATTAGTTATTACATTTGATTACTTTTGTAATATTGAAACTTAATTTTATCTAAACAGCTTTTTTTGAGATTTCGGAGTGCTTTACCATCGATCAAAAATATTTATTTACCAAGAACTCTCCTTAAGTCAGTGCCAAAATAGTTTCCAAAATCTAGAGTTAACACACTCTTCAGCTACGTCCCATTTTGTAAGGAATCTTCCACCAGTAATCGCTTAAAACTATCTTCTGGTTAATGAATTGTGAAATCATCATATAACCGACTTTTCTCCGCACGCACCCCACCTCTTAGCCGTAGGCCTTAGGTTCCACCGCCCGGGGGGTCCGCGTAGCGGGCCCCCCGCACGGCTGAGTGCGGCGATCATATAACCGACTGGTGCTAATGGTGGTAGAGTACTTACAAAAATGGAGCGTGTCTTAAGAGTGTGTAAACTCTAGATTTTTGAAATTAATTTGGTACTGGCTTTAGGAGTGTTTGGTAACTAAATTTGTTTGTTTGCATGGATCAACCGCTCGACTGCGGTAAACCGGTGACTAACCAGGTGCGTTCCAATAAAGCTACCGATTGATGAAAACGAATTAAAAATCCTATGGACACTGACCGCGACGTCATTAAATCAACTGCTGACGTCATCAAATCGATTAACCAGTGCCACCGGTTACTCTATGCGAACATAAAAAAAATAAAATTCAAACCATCGGTGGCATCATATCAAATCTGCTGAAATGAGAGTTTTAAAAAAGTTTAATCTTCCCCTTAAGGCTCTAAAATGTTGTGTACCATTTTTGACAAAACTTGAGAATTTTCTGAAGCGTGCGGATACCATTCAACAGATCTTTATAAACATGGGAGAATTTCCAAGAAGATGTTGCCGCAACTGTTTGATCCTCTTGCCGTGTCTCGCAGCAGTGACGCTTTTCCTAATTACGTGTCAGAACATGTTTTTAGTCAGAGACCATCTTTTCGCCAGTCAGTTGTCACTGTTTATTTTTAACAAATATCAGAATTCCCCCTTCCCCCCGACACAGAATGACAAATTCTTCTCGTGATCTTGGCGAATGTCCATCGCAAACGTGGTTGCATGTTTAAGAGATATCACAAATAATTTTTATCTGCGATATTTCAGCTTTTAACACTTTTTTTTTTCCCGTGGAGATTTTGTCGCAGCATGTGGCTCTTGACGGGTTTCCATATTTCACGAAAATGGATGGCCCGCCCTTCGTGTCGGGTTTTATGCGGGAGATTTTGTAAGTTTTCGAGAGCTTAAAATGTATAGCTTTCTTTTCTTTGCAACACGATAGAGTAGAATGATATATTGCAGCAAAACGCTTTCAAAAAGTTCATTTACTTTGCTTACGGATTTGAATTTGCTACAAAAAGAATTTTTTCCTCTCGTCGGATCCGAAGCGTTATTTTCTTTCATCATGAAAAGATGAAACTAATTCTTCAATATTTTTCCTTTTGGTAATCTCAAAAGGCAGTTTCAAATTTTTAGTGATCTGTTATTAATTTTTGAACAGTAAAGTTTAAACATCCTCGTGTTATTTTTTTAATACGGGTAACGTAAATTTACGTTTCCTTACTATGACTGCATTCGACAGGCAGTGTAGATTGTCGTTTTTTGCTTAAATTTTTAGTACGTTGCGTTCTTCTTCCATTTTATGTTGTGTTTTTCTTTTATCTCGTTACCCAGAGTTACATTCGTATTCACTATCTGTCTTATTCTAGACATGTGTTAATAAATAGCTTTAAGAAAGCTTATAAGAAATTAAGAAATGGTATTGGTTTAACAGAGCTACATTGCTTTAAAGACATTAATATTGTTTGTTTGCCCGGTGTGTTTCTTCGTGATATAAAGTGCTGTAAAACTGCCGCTTTAAGCAACAATTGAGTCGTTTCCAAAATTTTAAAAGTATTTTTTTCCGAAAAAGCATGTTTAAAAACATACTCTGACAATTTTTTAAATAATTTATTTAAATTTAATATTTTAAAAACATTACTTAAATCGGTGCTTTTTCATCCTTTAACGCTTCTGCCGATGACATCACAAATGATGAAATGCCATTCAGTGTCGCCATTCACGGTCGAAAATATTTAAGTCGCATCTTTACTCACGTGTATTGGCAACGATATGGTTCATAGCAAGCGTAGAACACAATAGTAATTCGCTTCTTGATTATCATAACGTGGAAATGCGGTAGAAAGATGCGCCATAATGCATCATTTGTGACATCATAAAGACCACGCCTTGTTTGAAGAATCGGACATTTTTAAAAAATTAATCAAAAAATAACTGTTGGGAAAATGAAAGTATTTTCCGAGTCCATGTTATTATTATTATTATTATTTTTTTTTTTTTTTTTGCTTATTCTATCAATTTCAGTGACAAAAAGTACTACATTTGACTGAAGGAAACCCTATTCCTACAGCTGACATCTTTAAATTAAACGCATATTTAAAGCATTACCATTTTTCAAAAATATTTTAGAATGAGTTCTTTCTTAAGAAGAAAGAAGAGAAAAATTCTAAATTGTTTAAGAAAATTGGTAAAATTTTAAACATTCGTTTTATTTAAAGATGTCATCGGTCGGAACTGTTTTTAGTTCGCCGGTTTTAAGACACTTTACCTCGCTGTTTTTAAACAATTCTCATTTTCGTCGTTTGTAATATTAGCTCTACTTTACGATCGCTTTATTTATTTAAACCCCACCAATCACCATTGTATGTACAGCTTGACCCCGAAAAGATGGCGGATGACCTTGAAGCAAAAATATCATTTGTAATAGGCTGTTCGTTATTATTTTTGAATAGATAGGTTTAGCGAGACCATGCCTCTTACTATTCGGTGCTTTCTGGCAGATTCTACCTATTACAAATGATGTTTCGCTTCAAGGTCATCCACCTTCTTTTCGTGGTCAAGCTTTACCCTGGTGAGGTTTTAACCAGATGTGGTGACTAAAGGAAGAGAACACCCCACGAGCGACTTTACCAGCTTTTACGGCTGCTAAATATGTTATTAAAATCGAGATTTCGTAAAATCGAATCGCATTGTTTCGGGCCTGGTAAACTGTTCGTTAAATCGTAAGTTAAAGGTTCGTAAAATTGACTTTCAACTGTAATACCTTTTTCTACGGAAGAAATGGAATAAAACCCCCATTTGTATAATTTAGTACTCTATAAGCTAATGCGCTTCAAGACGCCAGGACATGAAAAACAAATACATTGATTAACCCAAATATCCTACTTATGAGTTCTCTACAAAGAACTTCTCTTACAACACTCACATTTCTTTGTCAGCTGCACCTCTACAAGATAACGTCTGAAGGCTCAAACAACTGAATCTATGCATAACAATTGATTTCTTGGCATCACAAATCGGTGAAACTTCCCCAGCCCAAACAAATTGTCTTCTTCTAGAATGTAATCAGACGCACCCCAACATTAGTGAAATTAATCTTATCTCATTGGGCCACGGTAATAAAACGAAACCTCAGTTACCTAAAGCCTGAATGATATGACCTGCAGGGAATCTGCTGAACTCGATACGTTCGTAGCAGGTGCGGATTTTAAAGTGTGGTTGATCGAGTGATAAATTGAAAAGCGATGTTTCAAATGATAATTTCGTCGCGAGTTTAAATTTATAGCCGTTTCTGGGTGGAATGTTACCGCTGTAAATGGTTTTAGTTGTTCGAGGCTATGTTCGCATAAAATCCTTTGTGTTGATGGGTTCGGGTGAAAAATTGTGGATCTGGTTTTATGGTCTTGCCACCCAAGAAGTTTCGCATGCAAGGGCGTTGTGATTTTAATTTCAGGTTTCTTAAGCGTAGATTAATTTTAGGTTATGGCATAAAACGGTAATCCTTCATGTTTTATTTTCCTACGGACCAAAACGAAGATGACCCCTGGTGACGTAACTATACCGACATCGGTTTAACCCTAGTTTCGCCGACATTTAAAATTTCCTACCCTTTTTGAATGTATCAAAAGGTAAGATTGAAGCTGAAAATCAAGAGGGAAGGAAATTTCGTGTCGGCAAAACTGGGAGGCACCCCTACATCAATCTCGTGGGGTAATAAATGGGGTGTTTCCTTTTACTCCTGCAAATATTTGTTTCAATTCATCCGAAGGAAAGGCAAGGATTTAAAGTCTAGGACAATGAAATTCTGTCTCCCTTTATTCTTACTGATGCTGATTTCTTTTTGCATATTTCCTTTTCTCTTTGTCTCTATAACAAACACACCAATTTTCAATGACTTAAATGTTTATTAGAAGGAACTCTATATTTGAGGTAAACCTAACCTGGTAGTTTCGTAATGCTGTAATTAGGATCTTTGTAGCCTTCACAATGCTACTAAGTTAGGTTTGCCCCAATTAAAGGTAGATCTGTACAAGGTAACCGATTACACCATTGTTGAAATGCTTTTGAGCATTTCACGGAAAACGTTCATTTTGTCCCGAAAGTGATAACCTTAGAGCACATACACACAATTCTATTGCTATTTCAGTGATTCGTAACTTAACCTGGCAGTGATAGCACTTAAAGGTTTGATTTGGATCCTCAACGTGCGATAATGAGGCGATATATATTTAAAAAACGAGACAAGGAATTACAAGCTAAAAAGAAGCAAACTAATGTTCAGAAAATTCTTCCTCACACCTCCGTTTAACCAAAAGTTATTATTTCACCATTCATCGGCAAGTTTATGAATTCTCAAATTTTTATTTTAAGTGTCAGTGTTTTTAATTCCTCCAGATTCTAGTTTTTCAAGAGAAAACAATTTCTTAAAAATATGCTTCTGTTTCTGAAAAGTACGTCAATGGTCTTTGTTAAGTATTTCCTTTCAAGTATTAATCAGTTCATTTTTTGTAAAAAAATAAAAAAACCAAGAGAGGTACTTTTATTTCTCTCTTTTTTTTTAAGTTTAAGAGACAAAATTACTTTGTTATATAGATTTTACTTAGATTCAGCATTAGACATTTATATTTTCAACAATATTGGTGTTCACAAGCTGAAAAGCACCAACTTGGTTCTCAGCTTGAGAGGTGGGTTGTCTAGGGTTTTTTCAAGGACGAAAAGGGGGGGGGGAGGATTGGTATCTATCAGTCAACCTCTAGAGGGAAGCGATAGGTCAAAAAATGTTGGAAACCTCTGGCCTATTTCTTCACAGTGGTGACAACTCATATATTTCATTAAAAATAATAATTCAAGAGTGTATTGATCGAAATTTTGCTGATAAAGAAATTACAAACGTACACGTGATTTCTTAAGCAAAAAATGCGTTCAATACATTTTGAAATTAGTCCTTTTATTGAAAGATATTCTTTGTCACATGCTGGACAAATTGGCGACTTGTTTTTTTTGTGGAATGGCCCAATACCATTGGCGAACGCATGAATTTCTCAAAGGGGGAGGAGGGGGGGATTCCAGGATCAAAGGTCCACCATTCTTATCAGACTCCAACAAGAATTCAAACATATTCTTTTGATTTTATTTATTGTTGGAAACAAAAAACAGTTGAAATAAAATGAATTATTACTCAATTAGTTAAGTAAAATAAATTTAGGATTAAGAAATACTTAATTAAAATACCACCAGGAAATGAATTAATTACTTTTCTCCTAGCTAAAAATTAAAACAGCGAAGCAAAATCATCATTCTAAAACCGCACCAAGTGCAAAGCGAGACAGTTCAGGTTAAAACAATGTAAGCGACGTTCGAAAAGGAAGTTACACTCGAACAATTTAGGTCAAAAAAACACTTTGAGAAGTGTGCTACAATGCAATACGACACAGACACATCACTATTTTACTACAAAATCTCCCAGTCGCTGCAGACATTTGTCGGACCGTAGCACTAATCGTTCGATGCCCTGACGATAGAAATCCGCTCCCTGGTCCTTGAGCCAGCTTAGAACAGCGGTGTGAACCTGGTGACCGCTGGTAAATTCTCTTCCACCCAAATGTTCGTTGAGTTTGCCGAGCACGTGGAAGTCACAGTGCGCCAGATCGAGACTGTAGGGTGGATGTTGCCAGACAACCCGTTCAAAACTGCGAAGCAAATCCTGTGTTGTGCGCGCCTTGTGAGTCTTGTATTGTCGTGTAAGAGGACAACACGATGAATCTCTGTACTTGTTAAACGTTTTGCCCACAAAAAACGTACTGTTCCGCGAGCTTCAACGTTGAAGTAAGTTTCCAGTTGCCACCCCATTTTTTTTCGTACTACGCAGCAACGATTCAAACTATCTGAAAGAAATTACTGCAGTTGGATGCTGTGGAACTAAAGTATCGTCTGCGCACGTTTTTTTCCTGTTACGGGATGCTGCCATCTATGAGGAAACAAGTGTAACTTACTTTTTGAATCACCTTATATGTTCACATGCAGTTCGATTTTGTAGGGGAAGGAAAAGAAAAAATAAGTTATATTTTTTTTCATTTATTAAATCTGATATAATTGATACCTTTGCTTTGCGTACTACATACGTAGGATTATATTCAATTGAAAAAACTCAAGAGCCATGGGAGGGGTCCGGAACCTCTGGACCCTCCCCTTGTGTGCGCCGCTGCCCAGTACGTAATTTTTTTTCAACCGTCCAAAATTTTATTTCTCAACAAATGAGATATTTTCCCTTTACATTGGAACCTTAGCTTTCGAAAGCTACAACTTGTTTCGTCATTGCCATATTATTAGAGAAAAAATATTTACTAATTCAAACAGCAAACTTCAAAAGGTTGACTTTAGATTTTTCCGCACGTGACGCATGCAAACAAATTGCATTTTAAATCACAAAATTACTAAATAAAAATATATGTATCGGGAATATCTCTATCAAATGCAAAAAGTTTAAAAACTGCTTACTCCTGTTTAATTAAAATTTATAATGAAATGTCGGTGAAATTAATAGATTGATTGTTCCACGTTCGGCGGTGGAATGTCCTTTTTTACGTTTGTGGAAAGGGTTCATTTGTTAGCTTTTCATTAAATTACCAGTCTTCTAATGCATTTCTAGTCATTTAAGCTTTCCGGAATCAATGGCATTGTTTTCCTTTGCCATTTTTATGGCATTATAGTCGGTGAAGGGCGTTAAGTGAAACGCAGCTGTTTCTAGAATTTTATGGTTCCTGGGTATAACTGCAACGGAAACGGTGCCCTAATATTACAAAAACCCGTTCTACACGCTATCTGGTGCTTTTCCGTTAAATAACCTGTGTAATTATTTACATATTACTTACTCTAAAAAGAATCCTTCAGTGTTCTGTGAAACACCCCTATGCTGCTCCTAAACAAAGTCCAAAAATTGCTCCCCTCCTTTTTTTTAACGAAGAAAGGTAATGATCATTCAAAACATATGTACGAGTTTGGCAGTTCCTTATTTTTTTTTTCAAACGCATGTATCAATACAAAGAGAGAGAGAGTGGACTTAGCTTTCTGGTTTCTGGGAATCATTAAAGTATTAGCAATATAAACTTAATGGAAAGATTAACATTAAGTCTGAAATAAGGGGGTCCACCCCCCCACACACACAGAAAATTTTCGAAATTGTAGTCTTAAAAACTCAATTTTAGACAATATTCGGTGATGTTAGGGGAGCGTAGGTTCAGGGTTTCTCCTGCTGCGATTTTTCGGAAGTGGAAATCCAAAAACAGCATTTTAAATTATCTTCGAGTATATGGTATGAAGAGCGGTTCCGGGGGCTCTCCTCTGAAATTAAAAAAATATATATATTAGCTCTGAAAACGCAGTTTTAGAAGATCCTTAGTGATTTTAAGTCGAGATGAATTCCGAGGCCATCCACCAGAAAATGTTCAAATTGAAGTCTTAAAAGTGTTTTTTGGTAAAGACTAGGGCACCGGCAGGTACTCGAAAGTTAAGTTCCGAAAACGAAATTTTTGCTGACCTTCAGTGATGTTAGGAAAATGAGTTTTCAGGAGGCTCACCCAGGAAAATTTTCGAAATTGAAGCACTAAAAACAAGATTCAAAACGTTCTTCATTGATAATGCAGAGAGAGAGGAGGGGACGGGGCACTTTCCCTGAAAATTTTTGATACTGTTAATTTAAAAACACTGTTTTAGATCATTTTTGGGAATGTTTAAAAAATGGAAGAGGTTCTAGTACTTTCCTCCAGCAAATTTTCGAAACTGGAATTCCATGTTATGGTGGGAGTGGATTCGGCTGTTCTCTCATGAAGTTATTCAAAATTGAAGCCCAAAAATTTAAATTTTACACGATCTTCGATGATATTAGGAGGGGAGTGGGAGGTTCTAGGAAATACCGGAATTCTTTCGACATTGGTTTTTATCAACTTATTTTCTTTTTGAACTGAGGGACCTGAAACCGTGAGTTTGCTCAGCGTACAGAATACTTTATGTTTCGTCAAAAATGTTTCAAACTCATATTTCGGCGGCCTTTGATTTGATAATCTTCATAATGTAGAGTCTTTCATGGTTCTCAATGGTATATTAAGATTGCATTTTAAAAAATAATTTTACGGAAAAAATATTTTGTCAAAATATTCCAATTGTTATAAACAGGGTCGCCGCAGAGCCGGCCTTAAGCCGATTAGAGCAAAAGATCCCAATGGGGCCCCGCGCCAGCAGGGGTCCCGCTCTAAAAAAATATTTTTTTCCTCACAAAAGAAAATAAAGGAAATAAAAAAAATTAATTTGAATTCTGACATTTTGAATTCAAATTATGTTTTTCGCAATCACGAACTGAGACAGGAGCCTACTCATTGGAGTTATTGTTTCTAGAAACGGCTCCTGTCCCCCCAATCCTGCCTCTCCTCCTGGGCGGTTACGTGTGCATAGTTGTGTGTGTGCGTAGACCTGTGTGAAATCGTGTGTGTGTATGTGTGTGAATGTGCGTGTGTGAAGGACAAGGACGCTTCCGATCAGGAAAAGCAGATAGCTCAAAACCGGAGCTGCCGCGCCGCGCCGCCAGCAGAGGACGGTGGGCGGTGGTGCTGCAGAAGCGTCTGGTCCAAGTTGAAAAAGGCACGGACACCAAAAACGGTCAAATGAGAACAATAAGCAATCGTGATTGCTCAAAATCGTGATTGCTCAATAAGGTTCAAATGAACTTAACTGATATTAATCATAACATGCTTAACTGATATTTAATCTGGCGGGTATAGAGCTACTTTCAGTGCAATTGAGGTAGTATAGGGGGAATTTTCTGAGGCTTTTAGCATCCCTATTAAGTCCAAAACTACTAGTCTCAAATAAATTTTCTGAAGAAAAAAATAAAACATATAGCCAGCTAAAAATTTTTATATCCATATCTAAGGCGATACCTGCTGTATCCTATAACTTCCGATCAAGAGAAAGGAACTAGGTAGTGGAGAACCAAAGTACAAATTTTTAATGATTATTAGCAGTCCGCAATAACGTAAGGGTCAAGGACCCCTATCCCAGGATCTACTCGTATTACATGAGCAATGCGGAAATTTACATGAAACTCCGAAATTTTAGGAATTTCCAGAGCTATCTTTTTAATTTCATTTATATATTTACTGTTATTATTTTTTTTACTTTTTTTATTAGTATTGATAAAAAAATCTTAAAACTTGGCAGCAATGCCAATTTTTTTACTACACAATTAACACCAACGTAAGTGCAATTCTGAAAAATAAATAAATAAATGATAAACTTTAAATACTGCGTATTTAATATGCGGAAAACATCTCCATAACAATTCTTAAGAAAGCAAATTACCATTCTTCTTCTAACGTTTATACATATAGAATGGAATTTGGTTTTTAAATCTTCCAGGTCAAAAAATTACTTGGAGCCAACCAAACCCTGACATCTCTCTTAACGTGACTGAAGATGCGTGTTTAAGACCTTTATTTCAAAAAGTTCAGGTGAAGGCTACTCAAACGCTCACCCTTACCTCAACGTTATCGCAAAAAACTGACTAAAATTACATCATTCAGTTTTCAATTTTAAAGGATTTCCAAGGAAGGAAGAGATTTATAAATTTACTTCTTCTCTTCTGTCGTCTCTAAAGGTAGCCTAAAATAGTGTTTTTAAGATTCAAATTTCGAAATATTTCATGAGGAAGGTCTCTGAAACATTTTTACTATCTAATGACCCCTTTCTTTAGCATCAGCACAATAGCTTAAAATTTCCCTTTTAGAAAATACTACCACAAGAAAACACTCGAACCCTTCCTTTAAATGGATAGCATAAAATTCATTTCAGTATCGAAAAAAATTCCGGGAGGAAACTCCTCCCGTTTCCCCTATCGTTACCAAACAGGGTATAAAATTGAGTTTTTTTGCGCTATAAAACCCTCTATTTTGAAAGTTTTCCGTAGGAGATCACTAAATTCCTTTCTTCTCCATTTTCATCAAACATCATCTAATGGGGACAAAAATTTCTGAGAGGAGCCCCCAATTCCCTATCGTTACCAAAATTAATCTAAACTTATCTTAAATTTTAAAATAAAATTTGGTAGGCGGGGAACCTCCGCCTCTCCCCCTTTCCTTTCAGTTTACATAAAATTGTCCAAAGTGGCGATTTTAGACGTCAGCTTTGAAGACTCTTCCAGGGACTGTGGGTGTTTTATCTGACCTCTAACGTCCCTCTTCTCTCCCTCTTCCTCTCAAAACTCATCTCCGTACCAAAACTGCCTTTTTAAACTTCAATTTCGAAAAATTTCCCAGGAGAGCTCCCCCGTTCCCTGCAATTCCATTCCACTTCTGACACCCCAAAGACATCTGGTCTTTTGCTTGTGGTCAAAAATTACTTTTTTTAGGACCGATACATTTTGGTGCATTTTCCTTTTCTGTCCTAAGTTATAAATTGCGCTACCCGCTTACTTCCAACGGTGAAGGGG
Organism: Uloborus diversus; assembly: GCF_026930045.1. Classification (NCBI taxonomy): domain Eukaryota; kingdom Metazoa; phylum Arthropoda; class Arachnida; order Araneae; family Uloboridae; genus Uloborus; species Uloborus diversus. The sequence goes on from NC_072734.1 coordinate 38,696,964, forward strand.
TTCTCACTTCTCAAAGTTGCACAATAATGATCGATAGAAAAATGATTTTTTACTGGGTGGGTTGATTTATTCCATGAAAATAAAAATTAAAAACTCCAACTGAATGGACTTTTACCAAGTTATTTCACAATAAGCGAACTAAGAATTGGAAGAGAGAAGTCTACGGCGACCATCCGTCCCGGTTTTGGAGACAATATTCCACATTTTTTGGAGGTTATTTAATCAGTCATGTTAAATTCCCATAATATCGTCCAATTTTGCAAAAAAAAAAAAAAAAAAAAGGAAGAAAAAATCAGCATCTGGGAAATTATTCCCTCAGTCCCACACTTCTTTTGACACACTAATTTTCTCGTGCACCAACCGCATGTGATTGGGCATAAAGATTCTCAGAGCTACTTTTCTTACGTTTTTAAAATGTACACTTATTTTTGTGGCCATTCATTCATTCGATTCTTAAGAAATAAAAAATAAAAATCGAACGTGATATAGAAATTTGAAAGAAGACGGATAATTGCGGAATTTTCAAATCCTTGTCTGAATTAAAAAAAAAAAAAAAAAATCGGTCAGCACTTCTCGAATTTGTACGATCAGTCTGTAAGGGGCCCCGCCAGCTTTCTCTAATTGGGCCCCGCATGTGCTAAGGCCGGCTCTGCGTCGCCGAGAGCAAGAGTGGATCCGGGAAAAAAATTACAGGCCAATTTTTTCACAGGCCCCCTTTTACACCTTTCACCATTAGGTTATTTTACCCTCTGCGTCAGTTCAATTTCGAGGCGAGCCCCTATTCTCCAACTAAGCTGACATGACCTCACGTCGGCCCTTGTTGTAAGTTACATTTTATAGCAATTGTGAATTGTCATTTTTAAATAAAAGCATCAAAGAGACCAAAAGTATTTTAACTTTTTACGATCGCTAAGGTTTCCCTGTTTTTTTTTTTTAATTAATTCACTTATTTTTTATTACACCACTAAAAATATATTAACAGCCCCAGGGCCCGACTAACTAAAAGTGAGACCCTAAGTCCACATTAATTTGGAGGCCCCCTGAAGACTATGCAGTGTTTGATTTACATTTTTAAAGCACCAATACACTTTTGGATGCCTCTTTGTCTAATCACACAACTATATATAAATCACTTATGTGAATTAATGAATCCCCTTTGAGGCCCGTCATAATCGTGACCAAGTAAATTCGTTACTGGCAGAATGATTAAAAATTCCCCTTTAAAGAAGTTTTTTTCCAATTAATAAGTCATAATTTTTTATTTTTTAAAAAATACATGTATTTTTCATATCGTTGCAATGCTGTGCGTAATTCTTTAAAAAATGTGGAGCCCCTTAGAAACATGGGCCCTAGGCCTAGGCAGCCTGTGTTATAATCGGGCCCTGGGTAGCTTTATTTCAGAAATTCCCCCTCCTCCCCCTCTTTTGGTGACGGCCCTGCCTCCCTCCACCCGCAAGCTTTAGCTCATTTGTAAAGAGGAACTGAGGCAACACATGCGCGCAAAATTTACATTTTGCTGCTGGTAGACAGGCCCGAAAGACTCTGCTGTTAGTTGATCGGCCCGAAGCATAACCGACTCGCCGGTTGTATCCGCCAATGATCACGTACGAATTTATTACATTGTCAGTTTTGTGAATTAAAATTTAGTTTGAATTGTTTGAAAGTTTGAAATTGAAGTAAAAGGTACGTGAAAAAAAATGCTGTAGTTGAACAGTGCAGCGCTCTTTGAGTCACTATTAGTGATTAGTATGCCGAATACCGGTATTTGGAGCTATTTCGCAATACCGGTATCTGATGGGGTAGAATACCAGTATTTTCAGTATTAGCTAAAGATAATAGTTTTTAATAAGTTTTCCATTTAACTAATAATATATCTATTGTTATGAGAAATATAAATTCCCCTTTTGATGAGAGAGTTCCAAAATCAATCTATTGAAGTAAAATTTTGGTTTTAAAAGCACGAATTTATAGAATATCAATAAATAAAAGTAGCGGAAATATTACAAAATAATTTTTTCATCACCAGATGGTAAGATAAATCACACTTTTGTGAGTTTATGCGTGTCACTTTTTTATATTCTCCATTTCCTTGACATATCCTCTAGTGAAAACTAATTTTAAGCGTAATTACGAATGTGTTTGCACAATGAACAATTTACCCCAACCATCAATTGCTGCAATTCTTTACCATATTTTTGAAAAAAAAAAATATTGTCTCAACTCTGCTGATTTTTGAGAAAACCTTTTTTCTTGTAAATATAACAAACAATAATTTTGTGTCGCCGTTATAAGCGTGCTGTTTTGTCTCGCTATTTAGCTTTATACCAAGCGAGATATTATTTATAAAAACTTGAGCATTTGCAAAGAAGTAAGGCATAATCAGTTGGAACATATTTTTAGAAATTCTCATGATTTAAATAATTTCGAAAAGAAAACGAAAGCGGAAAAAAACCCTAACAAGATCATATTCATTGTAAATTTCAAACCAAAGGGTTAGTAAAAAGCAAACACAAACACAAACCTATTCTTGACTAAGAGGAAGTCGTTGAAGATGATGTTAATACTAGAAAATGATTGTCGCTGAAAGAACAGTTGATATAATAGTAACTGTCCATCTATAAATAATAATGATTAAAAAATACCTATTATTCAAAAGAAACACCCACAGTCACAAAAATCATTTTTTCAAAACCAACAAATTCAAGACCAAATTATTTGAAGATGAAGGACTTCCAAGCAACTACGGGAAGTGTATCTATCGCACATTAATAGCAGTATCATCGGCCTGCGTGAATTCAAAAAGAATATTTTCAACTGCAGGAAATTTTTTTACTAAAATGAGTTCCAGGCTAAACAATTGACTAGATGCATTATGTTTCTTGCTATTTTTGATCTTTTATGATATTTGTTCCTTCATTTTATATATTTTCACAACAAGTAAATAATGTACATTTTGCACAAAATAATAAAATATGGTAACGAAATATTATGTTTTTGAATGCTTTTTGGGATATTTCTAACACCGGTACTCCATTATCACGTTGAAAAAATACCGTACACCATTATTGCATTTTTGGCCCGGTATTGCAATCCCTCGTCACTATATTAGATTTTTATTTACATATTCCGACAGTCAGTTCGTCAATCACGGCTCTACTGAAATAACTTGAAAAAGCCTTTATGTGTCTTGTTGGTCGATAAATAAAATCGGTCGTCGTCATATTAATCGGCTTCACTATCTGTACACTGTCCTTCATAACGACCTCTTAGAAATAACAAATGTTTTTAAAAGAAAATGGCTCAGAATGTATCATACCTTAAAGGAGAAGAAAAAAAAGGAAGATTATTAACTCGAAGTTGTGCAAAAAAAATTGCAAAAGCTGCTGATTGTTTCAGATTTATGAGAGACTATGAATAAACTAGGGCATCCGATAGTGCGATATCGATGTAATAAAAAAATACTGCAAGCAGTAGTTTCTTCCCTAAAAGAGAAAGTCAAAAATGGGGTTGTTTCCTCAGACAAAAGTAGTACTTTTTGTCACTGAAATTGATAGAATAAGCAAAAAAAAAGATGGACCCAGAAAATACTTTCATTTTCCCAACAGTTATTTTTTAATTAATTTTTTAAAATGTCCGATTTTTGAAACAAGGTGTGGTCTTGATGACGTCACAAATGATGCACTTTGACACATATTTCTACCGCGATTCCACGTTATGATAATCAAGAAGCGAATTAAAATTGCGCTCTACGCTTGCTACCAACCGTGATAAAACCGAACCAATACACGTGAGTAAAGATGCGAATTAAATATTTTGCTCTGTGAATGGCAACACAGAATGGCATTTCATCATTTGTGATGTCATCGGACAGAAGCATAGACATTGAAAGCGCGCCGATTTAAGTAATTTTTTAAAAATATTAAACTTCAACAAATTATTTAAAAAATGGTCAGATCCTATTTTTTTAAGCATGTTCTTTCAGAAAAAAAAAACTTTTAAAATTTTGGAAACGACCCCATTATGAGACAAATATTTATGCAACATAATCATGAATTTGTGAGTAATTTAAAATGGAGAAATTCCGGCCACAAGCAGGACTGACCAACGGGGTTTATCATAAGTGCAACCTGCGCTATTGAAATTATTGAGGGAGTGTTTTTACGCGTATTTACCTCTTTTCGGGGGAAGGGGGGCTCTTCGAGATGTTTGGAGGAAGGGAGCCGGTGTTTTTGAGGAAACATTTCTGCCCAAAGTTTACATTAAATGACTGTACTTTAAATCCATTTCACGTTGTCTAGTGCTATATTATCTGAAACTTTTATTGTAGGAATGGGAAATTTATGAAGATTTAAATGATTTTGGTGAATTTAAAAATGATGCGTCCATTGAATATGGTAAGTTCTATTTTTGTTTTTATGAACGAATACATACTATCAATGTCAATGCTACACTATAATAACACGAAAAGTCGATTCTGTTTGAAAGGAGTGTGAGATTCGGTAGGAGAGATCATTACAACATAATTATATTAGGAAAGTTAAGACAAAAACCTAATGCGGGCAAAACAGCTATGTAATCCAGATGTTGGACACATTTACTCCAGCTTGTAATTTTTAAACTTTTATAAACTTTTAAAACTTCAGTGAGCTTTTTTATAGGCTTTAAATCGTATGGAAATTGCAACAGATTTTAGGGAAACACTGCTTCGATTCAGTCAGTTACTTAGATAAGATAAACTTGACAATAAATAATTTCAATAAGTTGATGATAATGACTAGAATGTTTCCTGTGTGAAATTATTTCCTCATGGGTCAACATTTAGGAAATGTTTTAACCATTCAACTTCGTTTTAAGACGCGAAAATTATGTAAAGTACTTAGAAAACACACGATAGCTTTTTCAAGTGAAAATCTCAAACTTTTATTAAATACGGAAATTTTTCGCTCAACTGAAATTTTTAAAATTGTTTTAGATCATACTAATAGTTTTTCTCGCTTTTCGCATTTGGTCACTTTTTAAAAAGGGACTCTTTTTGTTCAATCAATCTAAATCCTCCAAGTGAGTTTACTGTAAATAATAACTACCACTTTAATTATATTTCAGCTTCTTTAAAAAAAAAAAAAAAAAAAAACTTGCGTTTAAAAGTTATTAAATGGCAAAATAAAATATAATTTAGCGACAAACACATAAAATATTTCTTGGCTCAATTGTGCGAGCTTTTTTTAATGCAGTAACCTAGAAAATAACTAAAACTTAGGAGAAAAGTTGATAGTTTGTCTTGAACATGATAGAAGGTTAGGGGATTATTAAATATTTCAGATTTAGCAGTATTTTTAGAATAGAATATTAATTTACAAAATAATTATCAAAAATTTTATATGTTCTACCATATTTTCATTTCTACTTTTGTAGATAAAGAAACAATAGTTCCAGTTATGATAAGCGGTGGAGAAAATAAATTGGAACAGAGGCGAAAAAAAAGGAGCCCAGAGAATGAATCTCTTGAGTTGACTTTCGCAGCTTTCGGCGAACATTTTCACTTGCAGTTAGAGCCGGAATCTTCTTTGCTAGCTCCTGGATTCAAGGTGTACCATTTGCATGGAGCAGAGAAGGTATTTGGATCTAACGACTTAAAAAAGTGCTTATTTAGAGGCTGGCTCAAGAGTCATCCCGGATCAACTTTGGCTTTGAATCTATGTGGAGGAATGGTAAATTGTTCTTGTCAGATATAAATTTAAAGAGCATAATTACCCTTACATTTTTTTTAGCCCCGCAATGAATTGCAGGTCCTGACTTAGTCATGACAGGCTCGTTTCACTATTGTAACTAAATATCTGTGCTTCAGAGACAGACTGACGTAAGTCCGAAAATTGAGATTTTCCGTTTATTAATGCATTGTATGTAGAAATCTATTCTTCATCGAGCCATGTAAGCGTCATTCTTTAAAAAAAAAAAAAAAAACCTTATCAATTTTTAGTAGGGTTAAAAGAACAGACGTCCCATCCTTTTGGATGTGCCAGAAAAAAAGGAGTTTCCCCTCTCCTGTAAAATCACCATAATATGACTTACGTCCTTCTGGCTCTGAGGTACAGATATTACTTATTAAAAACTTCAATGAAATGTGTTGAATTAATTTGAACAAAAGGAAGAATTCGCAACTTGAGCGTGGTCTGACTGGGATTTTATCATAAAAGCGGGATAGCGTGTTTAAAATTATGACACACATTAAGTGTCGTACAAGTTAAATCACACACACACAAAAATAAATAAATTAAAAGGTATTTTACGTGTGTGTTTATGACTTTGCTATCATCTAGTGACAACGAAACAAAAGCAGAAAGAACAGACGAAATTTTTTCTCACTAAACTTAATAAACAAGTGCTTCGAGTGACAATAGAGTTGTTAACATGAATCATTCAACCGAATTTTTTTCGAAACCTCGAAATACGTCCTGTCGGGAAAGCATTCGGGGTACGCAATAGTTAATCACCGAAAAGATGAATCTGTTCCCAACCCTGAGAGCATTTTTGTATCATCGCCAAATGGTGACGAAATTAGTAGCATTGTGACAATGATGGTAAAGAATGTGCTCTGTCTGAGCCCTGGCTTCCAGTGCTCTACCAGTAGCTGCTGTCTATATTGTTGATAAATCTTGTTACGTGATTAATAGAGTGGAGGAACTTGTTGTTGCTAAATCGTATGTTATAAAGAATGAGTACGTTTTCGATTTTGAAAAGTGATCCACCAAGACTGCTTGTTCAAACTAATTGAAGCCCCGTACCCCCCCCCCAGCAAAACACAAATAAAAAAAAAGTTCTGCTGGATTAAAGTTTTCGAAATTCATATAAACGAAAGGAGGCGTTGCAGTCTCTGGCCAAAGGCTGCTTTAAAGAAGTAAAACAAAGTCTCACTAACTTATACCTGTCCAATTAGAAATCTGACTTGTCCGCAAAAAATTGAAATGTTTTACCTCTTTGGCTCATTTTGTAGATCACCACAAGGTGGCGTATTAAAGCTCTAAGATCGCGAAACAAGGATTACAGTCAGGTTTTGATTTTCAAAACATTATTTTCGTTATTTTTTAAAAAAATTCTTTCCGTCTATACTTTATAATACCATATACATTTTTTCTAAAAGTTATAATTTTGCATAAATTTCAGATAATATGGTTGATGTTTTTAATTTTTTCAGCTGTGAGGTAAAAATCTTCAGAGTTAAGCGTAATTTTTTTTTTAAAAGCTGGACCAAGTGAATGGGTGCCTGATAGTTGACGTCTTCAATTTTGCTGAAACATTCAGGATATTTTACTAGTATTGTGATAAGAAAAAATGAAGCTTCTTTCCTCTCTAATTTAACTTGTTGGCTCTCAAATAGAGGTCAAATAAGATAGTGTGAAAAAAAAAAGCTAAATATATTATTGCTTTGCTTCAAAAGTTATGAGTGAACCAAGCCAACTCTTTTAAACGTGGATACTACTTGATCCTAAGTAGATGCTAGCATAAATATTTCGGTGTCTCACTCAAGACTTTTAGGGCAAAGGGCAATTGAAACTGCAACTTTTTTTACTTTTTTTGCCTTGTTTAGGACCGGATAACTGCTGAAGACGTGGGTAACCCACGGAAATCAGTATATGATTAACTACTTACCATAGTATAGTACTAAGAAAAACATAAAATAGCTTTCGTTTCTCTTGGCTTTAGTTGTTAGACGGTCTCAAAGTCGATAATTTTTTTTTTAAATGGTCAAGTTTAGAGGTCAATAACTTTGTTCGCGACGGGTCAACAACTTTGGGACACAGCTGTAGTTATAGTCCGAGTGGTGAAATTTAAGGTCCAGATTAGAAACCCATGGCAAGTAATCAACTTTTTAAATAGCGCGGTCTCAAAGTTAATAATTTGAAACAAGAATCAAAGATTTTGGTCAATTACTTTAAAACGCCTGAGTCAATAACTTTGAGCATGAACTGTAATTATGCTTTACGTGGTGTAGTTTTAGACTCATGTCAGAAAACCATGAGATCTAATCATCTTTCTTAATTAAACGATCTCAAAAATGATGATTTCAGTATAACAGAGCGTTTTTTCGCGAGTTTTTATGTGTGCTACTCAAAATCTTATGAGTTCAAACTCATATAAATACTAGAACGAATCAACAGCCAAATGTACTTTAAGCTCCCAAAATTTCATGCTTCCAGTGTAATAAAATTTTCTGTGACCACAACATGACAATTCTTCTCAAAATGCTGATCCGCCATTTTGGAGATCCTAGATCCTCAGGATTTGGATCTCGGGAGCTGAAAATTTCCAGAGGTTTGTTTCAAAGACACATCTATACACCTCTATAAAATTTCCTCCCATTCGGGGAGGATCGAGCAGAGAAAATTTTAAAAATTTAGGTCAGTTGACGTGGAATCACTCCGATATAATGTTATGATAATTCACATGCATCTTTGGTTATTTTTGACTCTATAATGATCATAAATCAATGCTATATTTAAAGAAGAAAATTGCAATTGGGTAAGAGATTGAGTTCATAATTTCAGTAGAATTTGCGTATACACTGCCTACTTAGTAATAAACTTTTATAAATAAACAAATTTATTAAATTTGTCTCAAAAGTAAAAGCATAATTACAAAGTCAAAAAGAAAAAAAAAAGAAAAACCACAGACACAGGTTTGTTAGACAATAACAAAAGATGCGGATGAAATGTACATAATGTTTATATCAGAATCATTCCACGTCAACTGACCCGATTTTTCAAACTGTCCCTGCTCGATCATCCCCAAACGGGATGAAATTTTATAGAGGATTAGAGATATCTTTGAAACTCTAACTTGATGCTAATTTTCAGTTTCCGAGATCCAAATCCTGAGGATCTATGATCTCCAAAATATAGTGCTCCAAAATGGCGGATCAGCTTTGTGAGAAGAAGTGCCATGCTTTGGTCAAGGTTACAGAAAAATTTATTACACTGGAAACATGAAATTTTGGGAGCTTAAAGTACATTTGACTGTTGATTCGTTCTAGTATTTATGTGAGTTTGAGCTCATAAGATTTTGAGTAGCACACATATAAACTCGCGAAAAAAACGCTCTTTTATACTAAAATCATCATTTTTGAGATCGTTTAATTAAGTAAGATGATTAGATCTCATGGTTTTCTGACATGAGTCTAAAACTACAGCACGTAGAGCATAATTACCGTTCTTGCTCAAAGTTATTGACTCAGGCGTTTTAGAGTAATTGACCTAAAACTTTGATTCTTGTTGTTTCAAATTAATAACTTTGAGCCCCAGTAATTAGAAAAGTTTATTAGTTGTCATGGGTTTCTAACCTGGACCTTAAACTACACCACTCGGACTATAACTGCAGCTGTGTCCCAAAGTTGTTGACCCCATCGCGAACAAAGTTATTGACCTCTAAACTTGGCCATTTAAAAAAAAAAAATCATCGACTTTGAGACCGTTTAACTACTAAAACCAAGAGAAACGAAAACTATTTTATATTTTTCTTAGTATTATACTGTGGTGAGTAGTTAATCATATACTCATTTCCATGAGTTACCCATGTCTTTAGCAGTTATCCGGGCCTTAACAAGGCAAAAAAGTAAAAAAATGTAGCAGTTTCAATTGCCCTCAAAGCCATGAGTGAGCCACCAAAATATTTATGCTAGCATGTACCTAGTATCAAGTAGTATCCACATTTAAAAGAATTGGCTTGGATCACACATTGCTTTTGAAACAAAGCAATCATATTTAGCTTTTTTTTTCACGACCTTAAACTTTGACCCCTACTCAAGGACAAACAAATCAGTTTTTTTTAAAAACGAAACTTCATTTTTTCTAATGATATTACTATTAACACATCCTGAAATTTTTACGAAAATTGAAGTCATTAACTTCCAAAAGTGTAAAGCTTTAAAAAAAATGACTCTTAAGCTTTTACTTGGATGATTTTCACCCCGAAGTTTGTAGCTTTATCCATTGATAAAGTGATTCCATATAATCTTAAACGCTTTTACGCAATATCATTGCTATTTGTGAGCTATTATTTCTTCACAAAAGTAAATTTTTTTTCTTAACTTTAAAAGCTCCTTATTTTGAATGTTGACATTCCAAACTTTTTTTCCTGAATAAAGCAATTAGATTTTTGAACATTAATTTTCAGAGTGGTTTGATACAGACTGCGCAAAATGATTTTCTAATTGAGCCCTTAAATAAAAACATGAGTGATGAAAAGGCACCATTGAAGGAACACATTTTGTCCAAGAGGTCTGTGAAAACGATGGATCAAGACCCCAGTCAAACGCATTTTTGTGGAAAGAAGAAGAGATGTAAGTTCAGTTGTTTTATTTTGCGGCTATGTAACTCGATAATATTTGTTATTTTATATCTATTCTCGCTCTATAAAGTACATCCTCGTTTTTTGGGTCAGCAGAGTTCGGAATAGCGGTATTTTCCTGTGCAAGGCTTATTTTATTGTTTTGAAGATTAGAAGAAAAGTTTTATTTGAGAAGAAAGAGGCATATATAATTTAGTATATGTACTTGGAGATTTTGTCCAAAAATTGTGCCGAAAGTTATCATTGATTAGCATTGTTTTGTCATATTGATGTTTGTTGCAATTTTGTCATTCACAAAGAGACCAAAAATTGGTTTTTACATACATTGAAAAAAAAGAAAAAAAGAAAAACAACACACACAGTTTTAGAACGTTATTGACGGTCATTCTTCCATTATCAAAAACAGATTTAATTCATAGTAGATGGATAATAGAAAACTTTATTTGGAAGGCCAATTTATTTCTCTAAATTTTAGCATCATCACATAATAGTGATATTATATATATAGCACACAGTCATATAATAATTTATAATAAATGTCTCACTTTCAAAATGCTGCGTAAAAAGAATCACTGGTCAAAATGACTTAAAAATCAGTTCCAATTTGAATTGAATATGCAGTGAAATTCCATTACAACGAATACCAATACAACGAAATATCAGTTTAACTGAAATAATTTTTCCGTCTCAGTTTAATTACCGTTTGTTTCAAATATGAGTACCCATGTTTTCAAATAGTGTGCTGAATTATTTCATACTCAAAAGGAGTACATAATGCTCAGTTTTGAAATTATTACTTATTCAAAAATGAGCACAAATACCTCAAAAATGAGCACACGTGTTGATTTGAGTATTTGAATGTTTCAAATTTGAACACCACGTAGTCGGAGCCATTTTGACTCGCGAAAAGTTCAAATTTGAGTACTTTTTCGTCATTTTTGAAGCTGTTATTTTTAAAGTGATTACATTGCTTGAATTCAATTACAACGGAACTTCCGTTACAACGAAGAAATTTTGCGATCTTTGATGTTTGTTGCTCCAAGATTTCATGGCCCCAAAAAAGGGGGTGGGATTTGTATAGCTTAATGAAAATACTGTTTCTGTGATACTGTGACCACATCTTGTACGGACGCCGAAGCAATTGATTTCCTCTCTTGGAGGTACTTCCACTTTAAAAAGAATACGTCTCTTCAAATATCTTAATCTTTTTCTTTGGATCCTTGGCAGGCATCAAAACACATATGCACATCCTTTATTCGTGCTCTTTGACGACCGAAATTTGCTTATAGCTACTAGCGCACAGTCACCGTTCTTTTTAAAGATTTTCTACAAGCAGAGCGCAATACTACAATGAAAGACTCATAAACATTGGAACTTTGTTTTCTAATTCTATACCAGTTCCTCTTTTTCAAAGATCAGGGCCGACGAAAGGTCATGTCAACCCAATCGGAAACTAGAAGCCCGTCCCTTGACAGGGCTCGGATTGGATTTGGAGCTGTTTAAATTCGACAAGTTTTATGGGAGGAGGTGGGCCCAACAACCAAGCTGACTGGGAGCCCGCCTTGGCTCTCGGTCGCCCTGTCAAAGATGTTTAGTTAAAATTGAAAGTCATTCTGACCAGTAATTCTTTTAATGCAGTATTTCGAAAAGGACATTAATTATAATTACCCGTTATATTTATGTGAACTCTTTACTAAGTGACTCAAAAATCTGATTTTAAGGAAAACTAAGTTTTCCAAGCTACCACTATATTCATTCAGATTAGCTGTTATCTATAAACAATGCAGAGCATAAATTTTATACAAGCACTCTTTTTCTTTTTTGAGAATAGAATACATATAGTTCCTGGGGTAGTGGCGTTTTCAATATTTGAAACGTAAAAGGTACTTTTTCAAGAAAAATGCCTTTAAAAAAAAGAAAGAAAACTTTTTTTTAAAAAAATCTATCCAGTTCCAAGTAAGAATATTTTTTTTTTCTTATTTCTTAACGCCAGCATACAAATTTGTGAACTGCATTTATTTCAGCTGTCGCGACTGCGATTGTAATCTTCCGTAGGCAGAAATATTCAAATTTTCAAAGTATATGAGTTATCGCCTTTGGTATTGCAGATTTGGCTTTCACAGACTTAATTACTTAATTTTATGTCACGTTCATTTTAAGCTAATTCACAAATGAATTATTCGCTTTTTTTATTTGATGTGTTACTAATAATTAAAATTGTGTTTATAAATATGAACTCTCGTATGCTGCCCGCAGTAAACCGCACAGTCTTTTTCTTCTCGTGTAGTCTCTGTTTCATCGATTCAATCTTCCGTAAGTTACGGTTGAATCTAGTTAAAAATTATCAAAATGATAAAATGCTTCCTTAAACTAAAATATTCTGCTTTTTTTCCTCCAAAAGACATGCCACAGAAGCCGAGAAGGAAGGATTTCTGGCTCCCTGGCGAGTTTACAAATTCAGAAAATGTTGGTAAAAACTTCCCAATTGTGCACAGGCAGAAGAGAGACTTTGTAAGCCGACGTGAATCTCTGAGGATGAGACATAACAACCGTACTAGAGTCTTCCAGTACCACGGACGGCATCGACGATCCGTCGAGACTCTAGTAGTTGCTGACAGAGAAATGGTGCGCAAGCACGGCACAGAAAACGTCACAAGTTACCTTCTGACAGTTTTCAACATGGTAAGTAAATTGAAAAATTGTGATTTTTTTTTCTTTCAGTTAGAACTTAAAACAAAGTCTTTTCAATTGCTTGTTAAAACTTCTATATAGTCGCAGAAACATGTTCCAAAAGTATATAGCCAGTGCTCTTCTTCTGTGAGTGGTGTGCTTTTATGCGCTAGAAAATTTCTTAGTTAAATTAAAAAAAAAAAAACACTGTAATGAATAATTTTGCACATTTCCTTTGGATTACAATAGATATAATAGAAGGCATGAAAGTAAAAAAAGTCTTATATACCAATTTAAAAAAACTGAACTGGAGTTTTAACATGGTAACACCAGATTTTTGAGATATGATTTACTGCAATTCATTTTGCAATTCATAAGATGCAGAGAAAATCATACTTTATTCAAATGAAATAATCAGCAGGCTCTAATATTGATTACTTTCTCTTCCACAACTAAAAAATATGCTCCTTTAACTAATGGAAGCGGTGCTTGTGCACATTATTTTGCTCAGTATTGAGTAACATTCTTTTTTCTTCTTATTGTTATTCTTTCTTTGTTCTCATACAAATGCATTAAAGAAACCAGATTCAATTTTGTAATATTTTTATCATTGTCCTTTGGTCCTTGCATAGCCATAATCAATCAAGAGGAACCAAACAGATAAGTTTTCTTTTCCTTTTAGGTAGCTATGCTGTATCAAGATTCAACAATCGGCAATAACGTCAGTGTCATTCTTGTTGGTATCGTTCTTTTAGAGGGAGATGAAGTAAGTAGTCCATATGAATGGTAATTTATTTTATAGATTCATATCCTCCTTTTACTCAATAATTCGTTAGTACGTTGTGTTGACATTGACTGACAAATCTGTACTTGAGAGCCGGATGAACGTTAGTCTAAAAATGCCGATTTCCATTTTATTACCACATTGTATGTAGTAAAATCCCATTCCATATTGAGCCATAACAACGTAATGGGGTCGTTTCCAAAATTTTAAAAATATTTTTTTTCTGAAAGAGCATGCTTAAAAAAATAGGATCTAACTATTTTTTAAATAATTTGTTCAAGTTTAATATTTAAAAAAAAATTACTGAAATCTGTACGCTTTCATTGTTTACGCTTATGTCGAGACATCACAAATGATGAAATGCCATTCTGTGTTGCCAATCACAATGCAAAATATTTAATTCACATCTTTACTCACGTGTATTGGCAATGATAGCAGTAGTATTGACTTATGGTTGATAGCAAGCGTAGAGCGCAGTTTTGATTTGCTTGTTGATTATCATAACGTGGAACCGTGGTAGAAAGATGCGCCAAAATGCATCATTTGTGTTGTCATCAAGACCACGCTTTGTTTTCAAAATCGGACATTTTGAAAAATTTCTTAAAAAATAACTGTTGGGAAAATGAATGTATTTTCTGGCTCCATGTTATTTTTTTTTTTACTCATTCTATCAATTTCAGTGACTGAAAGTATACTTTTGACTAAAGGAAACCACCCCATTGTATCAGAAATTCCACGGGTAACTGACTGACATTTTTGAAGCAAAACAATACGCATTTTGTAACATTCAACGCAAAATATATGTTGTGCAAACGATCTTTTGCCCTGCAATATTGTATTTTTTAAGCTGAATTTAATGGTAGATTTGAATTTCCGAAATAAATTTTAGATGATTTTTAAATGTTTATTAAAAACATGGTAGCTAACTGACATTTTGAAAAGAAATGCAGTCACTAACCATGCTTTATACAACTTTTTTTTTAAATCTTCCAAAATATATTTCGAAAATTTAATCATACCATTGAATTCAGCTCAAAAAATACGATATTAAACCTAAAAAGATTATTTTTACAATGTATATTTTGCGTTGAATTTTACAAAATACGTATTGTTTTGCTTCAAAAATCCAGTCATTTACCCGTGGAATTGCCCATCAACAAATTCTATTAAAATTATTTACCCTATTATAAGAGCGCCAGTTCCAACCTTTGTATACTCCAGCCTAATGTTTTTAAGCTCTTCTGCAAACTAATGATAATGTGACTTCCGTGCACAGAAAAATTTAATTCTTCCTTTTGCGTCCCTTGAACGTTTTACCCAAGCTCGATTGCAGCATTTAAAATTAAGTCAACAAAATTAGTCTGTCTCGATTTGTTTAAATGGGCTCGTTTCCAATATTTTGAAAGTATTTTTTTCTGAAAGAACATGCTTAAAAACATAGGAGCTAACCATTTTTTAAATAATTTGAGTTTAATATTTAAAAAAAATTACTTAAATCGGAGATCTTTCATTGTTTATATTTCTTGCCGATGACATCACAAATGATAAAATGCTATTCTGTATTGTCATTCACCGAGCAAAATATTTAATTACCTTCTTTACTCACATGTGTTGGCAACGATATGGTTGATAGCAAGCGTAGAGAGCAATTTTAATTCGCTTCTTGATTATCATAACGTGGAAACGCGGTACAAACATGCGCCAAAAAGCATCATTTGTGACGTCATCTAGACCACTCCTTGTTTGAAAAATCGGACATTTAAAACAAATAATTGAAAAATAACTGTTGGGAAAATGAAACAATTTTCTGGGTCCATGTTATTGTTTTTGCTTATTCTATTAATTTCAGTGACTGAAAGTAGTACTTTTGACTGAAGGAAACAACCCCATTAGGAACTATTCAACTTAGAATAGAGCAGGGCTTCGCAACCGGTGTGCCGCGGCACACTGGTGCGCCGTGACAAGGAACCCGGTGTGCCGCGGTATTTTCGTAGTTGTATAAAAAGAAAGAGCCTTGATGTATTTTATTTTAACCTTACGACCGAATAGCGTTTGTATCGTTCTGTAACTTCTCAATTCACCCTGTCGGTCATGTGCAATAAGACATACCCAAGAATCAAAGAGGCGGGATTTTCTGCCCCACCTCTTTTAAACTTTTCACGATCCTATTATTTTCAGTTTGCGAAAACGGATTCTAATTTCCACGAAATGCAATAATTATGCAGAATTTTTTCTAAATTTTTCACAAACGGGAATATCGCCGCCTCCTCCAGTCAGAGATCGTGCCCTCCCCGCCCAGAATTTTAGCCCAAGCTTTAACTTTTGTTTTCCTCTTTTCCAGTTCCGATACTAATTTCATTTTATCGTAGTTTCTCAAAGTTCGATTCTGAGACTTAACAAACTGGAAATTAAAAGCATAAACTGTTAACTCCATCGTGAAGCTCTCATGGCAAAGAACTTACCAGATGAGCTGAAGTCGTGAAAATCGTGAATTTCATAAGATCGAGGCCGCTTAATTCTCGCCTTTTCGCCGTATACTTTGTGAAGAACTGGGGCAGATCACCACTCCCTACTTCTTCATACAGAGATTCGCTAGCTTTCATGTGGTAAGGTACTATCAAGAATTTTCGAATTGAGGGATGAGGTACCCCATTTTTTGATTTTAAAAAACGAAATGCAGTACAGCAGTTTGTTGCAAGACAACTATTGGCTGGCAAAACTAACGTACATGGCTGACATTTTTGAACACCTTAACGAATTGAATCGGAAAATGTAAAGACAAGGAGAGAATTTGGGTTACATGTATGAACGAGCTAAACGGGTTCAAATCAAAAATTCAGCTGTGGAGAGAAGAAGTAGATCGTGGCTCATTGGACATGTTCAAACAGACCGTCAACGTGGTATGTGAAGGAAATTGCATGGCAGAAAAGCTACTAAATGTGGTAGCGGATCATTTAGTCATACTTCAGAACAAGTTTAAGCACTATTTCAAGAATACTGACATAGAACGGTATGACTGGATTCGCGATCCATTCTCATTATCTGCCGATGCATCAGTTAAAGACTTTTCTTTGAAGCCGTGAGAAGAATTTATGGACCTTAAGAGCGACCGTACTCAATGTTGAGCGAAGTGCCGCTCTGAACGAATTTTGGTTCCTGGTTATAAATGAGTATGTCACCATCTCTTTTCTTGCTATTGATGTGCTGCTACCATTTTCAACTACATATCTTTGCGAACTCAGCTTCTCAGCCCTCACACTTATAAAAAATAATAGTTTAAAAAACTAAAAAAATACGCTTTCGTATCAAAATGAACTAAAAAGTGAAAAATAATCTTTGGATGATAGTAGTTGACCAATCACTTAATTTTAATGTAATACAAAAAAGCGTGGGGTGCTGTCTATTTACATTTTTGCTTGGACAACAAATGGAAGAAATTCAAGACAACTGATAAGAAGCCCCCCACGCTTTTTTGTATTACATTAAAATTAAGTGATTGGTCAACTACTATCATCCAAAGATTATTTTTCACTTTTTAGTTCATTTTGATTCGAAAGCGTATTTTTTTAGTTTTTTAAACTATTATTTTATTTTTCTGTTTTTTAGTCTTATGTTGGAGAATTATCAGGCAACGAAATTATTTATAAAACGAGTGCAAGGTAATAGCTTAAAGTTAAGACAAGGGCACCCCGATGCGAAGCTACTGTGAGTCATCAATGTATGTTTGCGGAAATCATATTTATATTACTTTGATAATTTGAGATGCATTTGAATATAAAAGTTTTGTTCAACAATGGTCTGGTCAGCAATGAATTTCCAACTGAAGGCTCACCTAAATTTTGGCATGAAATTATTTAAAAACAATTATATTTCATGTTCTAATTACCTTGGAACATTGGGACAAATTTTGTCTGATGCAGAAAAATTAAAGGTTTTTGTAGATATTTTTAAATAATTTTTGCGAGTATTTTATAATGTATTTTTTTAAGTTTTCTTTTTTTCACATTGTTGGATTTATGCCAAAATATTGATTAAAATTGGAGGAAACTAACAATTAAAAGAGTTAATTAATTAATTTGATTATAGAATATTGCATTGTCATCGGGTCTGAGGCTGCGTGCCAAATTTCAAAAGAATACGATCGCAGGAAGTGGGCGAAATTTGAGCTGCAAGATTCCGTTACAAGATACATACATACATACATACATACATACATACAGGTGAAGTTAATAAAAGCGTATTAAAAACAGCAAGAAATCATCTCTAAGCCTGGAACCAGAACTTCATGTAGCTCTTTCCAGGATAGAGCCGAACATCAAACGTCTTTGCTCCTCAAGGTAGGCTGAAGTGTCTTATTAGTGTCAAACGGAAGTTATAGGTGCTTGCTTCGTTTTTGAAACATTATTTGATAAATCGTTTAATTGCAGTGTGCACACTTTAAGGATATGCTTGATGGAAATGCTTTGAAACATATGAAGCATAATTTTCTTTAAAGTCTGATATAGGTAGTTTTGTTGTTCATTATCAACCTCAATACATTTGAAGTATTTCTACTTTCTGAATAAATTAAAATACACTACGTTAGTTATAATTGTTTTATTTATATTAAAAAAGCCCCCCCCCCGTCTTTCTACCAGTGAATGATAAAAACATTTTTATATTACCATTACGAAATTAGGTTCAGTGTGCCCCGTTGATCTAGAAATTTCTTAAGTGTGCCGCAAAGTAAAAAAGGTTGAGAAGCACTGGAATAGAGAACGGTGAAGTTTTAGCTGTTATATGCTTTGATAGCAGTGAGACGACAAAAGAGGTAACTGAATGCTCAGTTTGGAATGAAAGAATCTTTATACACTAATACGTGAAGGGAAAACTTTGGGAGTCATTTTCTCCTCTATTTGTCAACCGATTTTCTTCATTCTTTTTATTTTTAGTCTATATCTAATATATATAAAAAAGTCATTCGTGAAATTTTCCGAATTTCGCTTTTTTTTTTTTTTTTTCAAATTTCACGGATTTGCATAGTTTGAGGCAATCCATTTGGACTATTTTTGAAAAATGTCCGTCTGCGTGTCTGTTTGTCTGTATGCATGCGATCAGTTTTTTTGTGGCTGCTCTAAAACACAGACTACTGCATGAAATCGAAAGAAATTTGACACATACATATATCCCTATGTGACTTGGTGCCTATTAGATTTTGGCACCAATTCCTCCGAGCAATCGAACATGTTCTCCGTTGCGCGTGACTGCTATATCTCATGTCGTAACGGACGGAAACAAACAAAAATTGACCTACAGGTTGACCGTAGAAGGTACATGTGCTGATTTAATTTTGGTGTCAATATATTAAAGAGGGTGGATCAATCGAACACAAGTTTTCTCGCTACTTGTGGCTACTATACCGCAAGAATTAATGAGCGGATTCAAACCAAAATTGTTCCACTGGCAGATCTAAAGAGGGTACAAGTAATGATTCGATTTTAGCGGCAATAACATCAAGGGAGAATGTGCGATGGAACTTCCTTTCTGGTTCATTGCGAGTGCTATATCTCAAGAAGTAATGCCAAGTTTTAAATACTATTTGGAATGCAAGGGGACCGATACGGAAAGAGGCGTTGATTTAATTTTGGCGTTAATCGCTCCAAGGGGGGTTGGTTTTGTCACCTTTTGCTTAGTTAAATCAACAGTGTGAAACATAAACCACATTAAAATGTTTTAAACAAACAGCAATAGCTTTCATTACTAGAACGGTACCATTGAACTTCAGTACCGATTAGATGTGGTTCGAGCAACATACGGTACACACACTGATTTCTGATGGTAATGGAAGGTATTAAATAAAAAAGCATCAAATAAGGTTTGTACTACAATATGATCAAAGTGAAAAACCAACGTAAATAAAGCACAAATTCAGAAGAATAATACAGCATACAGCTATTTCAAGGTCACAATGATGCTTCTTCATCAGTGCAAAATCTCACCACACAACCAGAAAGTCATGAGAGAATTGATTCCTGTATTTTCCTGAGAATTTGTGCTATATTTACATCAATTTTTCACTTTAATCATAATGAAAGGTTTTGCTTTCTGCTTAATAAAATGATTAAACACCGCCACATAAAGTTTTTTTCACTTTTTTTTTACTGTGACGATACGGTTTACCTATAATTACACTTTTTTTCTTTTTCATTGTTTTACGTTATCATAAAAAAATATTGTACTGTCCACCTCTGAGAAGTCGAGATATGGCCTTGAGCAAGCTCATTTCTTTTAAGGGAGAGCAATCAGTAAGAAGAGGAACTGTTAGGCTAAGAGCTGACCTACCATTGCAACTCTTTTATAGGCGAGAAAATCCTGTACCGCTTGCTACTTCTTACCTGAATTATATTGTTCGCCAAATGGGCAATAACAATACAAACTAAATCCGCAAATTCGTAAACCGTTTCTCTTCACCTCTATTTCAACAAATGGAATTGTTTAATCGGTCGGGCAGCGGAGCTCAACTTGTCAGAGAAGAGGTGGATAGTACCTGTGAAGGTGAGGTACTGTGGCGTAAACCGCATGTTCTTACGACGATTGTTTTTCTTTTCTATGAGTTTTCGAATTGTGTCAAGGACTCTTCGGATACCGTGTGCAATAATTGCTTACATTTTGCAGCCGGGATTAACGTTGTCTCACAGTGCGGATAGTTCTTTGAGCAGTTTCTGTCAGTGGCAGTCCACCATCCACAACAGCAAGGGAAAACAACATGATCATGCTGTTCTGGTAACTGGTCTAGATATTTGTTCTTGGAAAAATGAGCCTTGCGACACTTTAGGTTAGTACTGAACTGTTCATAACCCACTTAGCCGTAGTTTACAATATGGATATGATTACCAAATCATGTTAATCTGAGCCAACTGCTGTTTGCTTTTGTGTAGGTTATGCTCCGATTAGTGGTATGTGCAGTAAGTACCGAAGTTGTACTGTAAATGAAGATTCTGGATTAGCTCTGGCATTTACTGTAGCACATGAAATCGGACACAAGTAAGTCATTTCTTGTCAATCTTTGCTATACTATCGTGGGCAGGTAAACGACAGTTTCTACAGAATTGAGTTTCCGAGACATTTGAAGAAGTCGGGTGGAATTTTCTGCCACGTTCGAAGGTAAGGTACTAAAGGTAGCCAGTTATAAGTTTAGATGGAGCAGTCTGGGCGCCACGGTCATATTTGACTTCTGGCAGAGCACCTGGGGATGTTCCGGTGTACAATTCGTGAGCAGGTGGAAAATGCCAGACCAAATTAAGTCTGGAATGTTTAACAGAGGAATGTTGTGCCGCGCTAGTAGTAATCAAAAGGGCATACCTCATTCTAAAGTGCAGTTGGTGCAAACCTAATCTTTCAGCTTTGTAATGCTGTGATTAATATATGCGTAACCTTCACAACAAAGACGGATACAAGGGAGGGGCACAGGGGGCAACCCCCCCCTTGAGGGGTTCTCGCCGCAGTGCCTAGGAATTGAAATTCAAAAAACTAAATTGAGGCCATTATTGATGATATTAGAAAAAGAAACAGGGCTCGGAACTCTCTCCTGGAGTCTTTTCGTAATTAAATCGGCAAGTTTTAACTATGTTCGGTGATATTAGGACGGCGAGTTCGTAGGCTTTCCCTCGAACATTTTTCAAAATTGAAGTCGCAAAAACGCGATTGTAGACCACCACAAGTGATGGTAGAAAAAGAAATGGGGTTCAGGGATTTTTCTTTAGTAATTTTTCTAAACCAAAGTTCTAGAATCGCAATTTTTGACGGGTTTTGGTGATGTTCAGATTTTTTGAGCATTCCCTGCGAATTTTTCCGAAATTGAAGTTCTAAGAAAGCAGTATTAGTCAACATTTGGTGATGTAAAAAATGGAATAAGAAAATAGGTTCGAGCACCTCCTCTCTCCCTCTCCTTAGCCACAACTGTATATATTTTGTTTGTTTTTAATAAAAATGCTACTGGAGCATACATGTGAGAAAACAAGAAGCATAAAAAGGAGGGGTGGGGGTGAAAATCAATCGCCCCCCTCCATGAGAAATTCCTGTATCCCTCCTTGCTTCACAAAGCTGCCAGATTTGATTTGCCCCAATAAAGCAAAAAAGCTGTTTTAAAACATTTCGTGTTTTCTTCTCTTTCAGCTTCGGAATGGTCCATGACGGACAAGGCTCGTCTCCATGTCGCAAGAAACGGGGCACCATCATGTCTGCTTCCCTGTCTGGTCTGGATACCCGCTTCCTGTGGTCCGACTGCAGCAGACGAGATCTCGCCAAGTTCCTGGAGTAGGGGCCACAACAACACCCCTTCCAACACCCGAAAATAGAGTGTGAGCTGCGTTCGCGAAACACCCCCTCCCGATTCAACTAAAAAATGTCCAGTTGCATTCTAAAAATCCCCACGTTAAATTTTCCTTTATTAGTCTTCAAGTATTGAATTAAATTGATTAATAAATTTTGGGGGTAAAATTTCTAGGAATTGAAAGAACTGATCATGTTACGACAGAAGTTATTTTAGAAACGTTATGTATCAACTGTTGATATCTCAAAACTAGGGCTCCCAAACTGTTTTGCAGCCTTGACTGCACTCTGACATATTGATAATGCAGCAAGCGCTGTCTATTTTTCTAAGAACATTTATTAGTGGCTTACCTAGCATGGGTGACACACTGGTGGTAATTAGTGGTATCCCCTCCCCCGAAAAATTTCCAAATTTGTAGTCTTAAAATTGCATTTTAGCTTCATATAAAAAAAAAACTTGCAATTCCACTTTGGGTGTCATCCCCCAGACGGCTGTCACTGGGGGTTACCCCCCTCCCCGTAGTGACGCCACTGCATTTATGATTGGGCTGAAGTAAACATCAAGTAGTGGACCCTCAAAAACTCGGAAAAAAAACTTCAAACCTTTTTCGAAGACATGGTGCAAATAATGATGGTTTTCGGACCGTGAGTATTTCCAAAAAACATTGACACAAGAAAGAGACAGCAAGACAGTTCAAGGCAATTTAACCAACTTCTTTGGAATTGTGCAGAAATTTAAATTAAGAAAAAAAAAAACAATTAGTCTGACCACCGATGATATGGAAAAGCAAACATCCGGTTCATAAGTGGAATTGGAAGCATTTATTAGTTAGTAGCTTGTTCGGTACAGATTTGCGCTTTTGTCTGTCAATTATTTAGACGCACTTTTGTAAAAATGACAATTTGCTCACGTCAATAATTTTTTTTAAATCTAAACTATATTCGATCTATATTCTCACTAAAATATAATTGATATATTTTCTTTTTACAATATAATTTTGAGCTTACCGGTTTGCTTTACATTTCCGGAAGAAATAAAAACATTTTACTTTCGTTTTGTTGTTTCCTTGGAAACTTTGTGGGGTTCCTCTCATTTTCAACTTGGAAAAAGCAATAAATTAATAAGAAATTATAAAACGCGTGCATCAAAATCCTATCGCCACTTTTCCTTCTCCCTCTGCTACATTCATACGGAATCGTCCTAACTTGGCCTGGCCGCATGCCAGATTCCACGTCTTCCGCGATTAGACTGTTAACTATGATTTTTTAAGATTTTTGCACGAATCTGTTTTTACGAGCACTGAGTTAAAACAAACAAATACCGTAGTTCCTTCACGCTCATTATGAGCGAGTTCAACTGCAATTAGAAAATCCGCACAATTGCATAACGTTAATCATTAGATTTAAATAGAAAAATTCAGAAACAGTAGGAACGTTTGACATTGATTTAAGTAATTAATCTCAGGGACAATAACTCGTGAACCGAGATCAATGTTTTTACTTTGTGAAATACTTGTTCGAAAGCAATGTTACAAAAAAGCAAGTGTAGCTGAAAATGTGGTGTTATCTTATTTCAGTGGTTCCTAAACATTTTTGTGTGATGTGCCTTTTTAGAACTAACATGTTTCTACGGAGATTTTTCTAAGTAAAAATATTGCTAATCATAGAGCTAATAAATAGGAATATACCTAAAATTCGTACACCTATATTTCATAGCCCATATTTTCAGCAAGGACACCGCGAAATATTGTAGATGGTAGAAACCATGTCAATTCAACTCGGGGGTAACCTTGATGTTCTCAGAGTTTTTTGAATTTAACTAATGTTATAATTCATTAAAAAGTAAGAAAAGAGTGTCCCCCCCTCCCCCCCCAAAAAAAAAATCCTGTGCCGAGATACATGCCGCCAAAGATGGCGGCCCAGTCATTATTTCTCACTTGCGATAAATAGCGTAAAAAAAGCTCTCTCCTTGTTCCCCGTAGTTTGCAAAAAGTAGCATTTGCAAAAAAAAAAAAAAAAAGTAAAAGAAAAGAAACACGTCAATATTTTAATTAAGTACGCAAATATGTAACGTAAAATAGATACAGCGAAACGTCCGGCGGAAGTGACCGTGCTACAGTAACTCGCCCAATTAGCGAGCGAAACGAACTCTGGCCGTTAAGAAATTACGATTAAAAAGCACGGTATATCTAGGACAAAAAGGAAATCCCTTATCCCGTATGAAAAAGAATTCAACTCCCCAGCAGAAAAACAACACAATTAAAAAAACACGTTACATCTAGGACAAAAAGGAAATCCCATACCCCCGTAGGAGAAATTTAACAAATATAACAACAGCGCAATAACCAAATCAAGAAACCACCGGTTTTACTATTCAACCGCAAACGTATCATAACGTCACAGAATGAAGAAACATTTTTCCCCTACCGGAAAAAGTGTGTCACTTTGAATTTTTAAAAAAATGTAAAAAAAAAAGCTATTGCATATTTTTGAAATTTTTTTTTTCTGAAGGTGAAAGGTCTGTCTACTAAATATTAAATTTTAAGAAAGGAATCTCTCATACATTTTGTAGGATGGATTTAAAAAGAATTAAACCTAGGAAAAAGCGAAAAAAAATAAAGGTTTTTTCAAAATTTCGTAAAATTAAAAAAAAAAAAAAAACTATCGCGTATTTTTGAAAAAAAAAAAAAAAAAAATTCTGAAGAGGGAGACATGTTTTGACTACTACATACTAAATTTTCAGAAAGAAATATCTAATACTTTTTGGGGGATGGCTTTAGAAAAAAGTTAAACCCGGGGGGAAAACGCAAAATAAAGTTTTTCAAAAATTCATAAAAAATTCCGAACTTAGTCAATCTTCAAAATTTTTGGGTCGTCATATTTGAAATTCAATTCCCTACACTATGCTACAAAAAATATTTTCCTGGCGCGATTGGTTGGGGGTCTGTAACGAATTAAACCCAAAAAAAGGGCTCAAAATCACATAAAACCTTTAATTAAGAAAAAACTAATTAGAAAATAAGAATTTCGGATTCGAGGTGCACGGCCTCCGGGTACGTTCGATTTTTATGCAAAGTTTCAGAGCTGTAGGTGCTATAGGGGCATCTGGCCATCGGGTACAAACAAAGAAACACCGTCGCTCTTATATATATAGATATAGGATCCTTAGAAAAACAGAGTTAACAGAAAAAACGTTACACTTTCTAGTTACTTATGGCGAATTAGAGGAGATCGCCAACTGCTTGTGAGCTGTTATTGGTTGGCGCGTTCGATTCAAACGGATGTGATATTCTCCAACTCTCGTAAAAATGAAAATATTTAACAATTTACAGTAATGATGTCAAAAAAAGGTTGCGTATGCTTGAGTTTAACAAACTAATCGATTTCTAAGGCAAAGTGCTAAATTTCACCCGAAATTCAGTCACCGCACTGAGGCTACTTCCTTTACTTGGTCTCAGTTTATTTCTTAATCGACAAGAAAAGTTGCAGCCGAGTATACACATATGTCCCCCAATGGAGGACGATGCTGATTTAGTTTTTGTGTTAATCGCTCCAACACGTAATCGAACGTTTTTCTCGTCCAGTGTGATTGCTGTATCTCAAAAGGTAAAGTAAGGACTAGAACAGGAATTTATGTTCAGCTATGCAGGTGGACCTAAATGTAGTAGCTGCTCTGCTGATAAATTTTTTGCTGTAATCTTTCCGAGGTTGGCGGTGCAAACAAATTTTTCGCCGATTGAGTGTTACTGCTATCAAGAAGTAATGAAAGGATTCAGAATAAAAACTTGTATAAAAGCTAAACCTCAATTGGAACAGGTGCTGATTATTTTTGGCCCAGATCGCTGAAGAAGGAGTGACGTAAGGATTCAAGCAAAAGCTGATCTACAGACAGACCTCATGGGAACAGGTGCTAATTTGGTAATGACAATCACACCAATGGGGGGGGGGTGAAATTGAACTTTTTTTTTTCTTGTTAAGCATGAATACTATTGAGCGCCATTCCACGAAAAACATGGACATTTTGTTCCACGCGAGACGGCTCATATGACTCATTAAAAATAATAATCTGAAAGGTATATGAACAAAACTGCTTAAGAAACAACAAACGTGTGTTTCGACTTCTTAAGCAAAATATTTTATTCATCATCCTGTATAATTATTACTTTTTACTGAAATATGTAAGTTGTCACTTGCGGGGCAAAATGAATACGTTTTCCTGGTATGGTCCTGTAGTTTCATCTGATTCAGCGACTTTATTGCATTTTGATTGCTGCCAAGACAAAATCACGCCAACTCAGTTACGATACTACATTAAGTAGGAAGTCTATCAGTGCGATAAAGCGCGACTACCTGGCTAACCATAAAAAGTAAAGTGGAAATGCCACTAAGATGTCAAATAATGGTACCTGTAATAATACATTAGTAAACAGCATTCATATGAAATATATGAACGAAATTTTTGTAGTGTTAACATCATACTAGTTTGGTTTTCAGTTAGCAACAAATTAACCATTGTTATCCTCGCAGTTCACCCAGAGCCCTTTGCTTGAGAAATGAACCGGACTCGCCCGATGAACTGCAATTTCCCAACAGTCTACCGGGGCAGTTGTACGATGCTGATATGCAGTGTAGACTGCAGTTTGGCGGAAAGTCGAAGCTGTGTGAACATTATCCGAGAAAGGTACTCAGTTTTTTATGTTTACATTTTTAGTTTAATATGTGATAATAAAGCAAGATATGGTGTGGTTATATATAAAATACACCTCCTGCTCGGTATTTCATCCGAGGACGGCAGTTTCCTGCTGTTTTGCACTCATCAGCCCGGAATAGGAAGCAAATGAGTTAGAGGCAGAAAACCTCTTAAAAGAGCCAAGGCAGCCAAACAAACTGGTAGCTAATGTAAAATTAGCACACTAGATGACTGACCGCAACAATGGTACGGTTCAACTCAAAGATTGAAGGCAAGGCAGGTATTTTGTAGTAAGTTACCGCCTTAAGCCAAGGCTAAGGCAGAAAAGCCTAGGGTTTCTGCCTTATCCCTGGCTTAAGCCTCCCAAATCTCAATTACTTATTCTTAAATTTTTGGCCATTGTAGCGGGATACACACTGTCAGTTGGTTTACCGGTGTTGTCTCCAAGTTGCCTTTCAGCTTGAAGACTTTTCATGCCATCAGATTTCTCTTTAGCTCAAAAGTCATCAAATACTTGCAAATTCAAAGAATTTTTATATTTTTTCGGTTTTTTCTAGTCTTAAGCAAAAAAATTCGGCGATTTTTTTCATCCAAATTTAAAAGAAAATTATGTATTGAGGATGGAAAAAAACCTGTGAAATTAAATTATCCTTCATTTTATATAAATCTTAATATAGTGAAGAATTTTTTTTTTTTTTTTTTAAATAATCAAGCGGTGAAACTTGTAGCAATTTCTTGATGTGTTTATGCAAAGTGTTTTACAGTGTTTACAGTTGAATTGAAAATGTTTCTAAACAGTTGTTCATGGAACTCTGCCTGTAAATCGTGCTACTTTTTCCCAAAGCATCAGTAAATATGTATTGCATTTTTGCTCCACGAAATCTTTCTTTCTCTCCTCTAGAATGAAGTGTGCAGAGCTTTGTGGTGTCAGAGGAACGGACGAGAATGTGAAACGAAGTTTCTACCAGCTGCAGAGGGAACTTCTTGTGGACAAAACAAAGTACGTTTTTCATTTAAGCAAAAGAAGTTTTAGAAATTTATATGAACTATTTTAAAGTTGGGTGAGACAGGAAAAAAGCCTCTAAAAATATATATTGAGACACTCAGCCGCATTTTTTCTTTGGTTCAAGTTATCAAGGGATTCATGAATTACACCTTTAAAATGGGAGTAAGAACACGACACAACGTTCATCGTTCTTCACATCTGCGTTATTTGACAGGACATCTTCATCAGGTACTGAACTGGGCCGCATTGATGTACCAACCCCGCGCATCCACACCCTGACTTACTTGCACCTGATATGAACGGTTAAGGGGCATATTTATCTTTAAAACAATCATTTGTATTTGATTTGATAGAAATCCATCTACCAGTAGTTCACAGAGGAATTATTTTCTGGGTGGGGCGAAGGAAATTTCTGGCTCCGCTGTAAGTAGATAGAATTCGATCGAATCGAAAACGATTGATTGTTTTAGAGATGAATATGCCTCTAAGTTTTTGTGAGGGAAAAAAAGGCACATTATAGGGATTCAGTTTTTGTGATCTATGTTTTGTGCCAGGAATGAAGTTTCCTTGGAAGACACTGCTTGGAGGTCGCTTAAAGTTTTTCAAAAATGCGTAAAATGCTGGATTTGTGGAAAATGGGGCTTGGTACACACAAAAAAGAAAATCGTTATTTTCAGCCAAAAATACACAAGATATGCACACTTTCACATGAAAGGACATTCTTCGTGTTGTGCAGTGTTATTAGTCGAAATGCAAAGCGAAAACGTCCGTGTTCACTGGCTCTTTACCGGGGGGAGGGGGAGGTGATGTCCTGCTTAGTTGCCATGCTCAGTTAATTTCAAAACGGTAGTTACTGCAGGATAAAATTTAATTGCTCAATTTCTATCTTTGCGCAATGCGTACGATATATTATCTTTCCGTCCAGTTCGGCTCAGTTTCGGATTCAGAAAATGAGCAACATCCTTTTGGTTAACATAAGGAGCAATAACGCATCAGTCCGATTAGTAGCCGTTGGTCAGGATCAATGGCGACTGATCGGTCATGAGCCATCTGCTTGATGAGTTCGTGAAGATTATGTTAAAAGGTGTAAAAAATCCACCAATTGTGCAAAGAATTATGAATGGTTAATGCATCTATAAAGCATCTACATATGATACAATCTTTTTCAAGAGAATAGTTCAGTAAGTAAAAGAACTCAAAGGCGGTCATGTATGTCAGATGCGAATGCTGACACAATCTGAGGGAATTTATATAAAGCACACATGTTTCTTCTATTGAATACTAGTACGTACATTGTTTCACAAAACTAGCTGCTTCAATGTCTTGTACTGTTTTTTACCTACGTCAAATATGTTTTGGAAAAATATATGGTTGGAAGAATTTGTTCCAAGTTGCACAAAAATATCTAGTGTACAAATACGTTTTAAAGAATTTTCAAGAGATGGGATCACATGTATTAAATCGAAACGGACAATGTTGCAACTAACTTCATTTTATAGCCTCATTGTTATACATTCATTTTCAGTACGTGACATTTCGCTGAAGTGAAAACTACATGGTTTTTGGGTGCTCTGAATATGACAACTTTTGTGCCGGCAAATCACAAATTGTGGGAAAGTTCCTTTTTCTGCTTCCGTTTGAAGAAAAGTGCTGGTGAAGGCAATCGAATGTTGCAAGGAGCTTACGGGGAACATGCTTCATCGATTTCAAATGGTGAGTTTTGGTATAGACGTTTTAGAAGTGGTGATTTTGATACCAATGACAAAGAGCACGATAGACAGTCACAAAAGCTTGAAGATGCCGAAATGGAGTCTATATTGGGCGAAGACTGGTGCCAAACAACTTTACCGAACTCAATTGATGCGTTTGAGTCGAGCACTGCGGGAAAAACGGTCACAATAAAAGGAGAGACAGGATTAGGTAATTTCGCAACATAACGCTCAGCCACATTTTGCGTCGCCGGTTAAAACATACCTCGATACCCTGAAATGGGCAATCTTACCCAGCGCGCTATATAGCCCAAACATTGCTCCATCTGACTACTATTTGTTTTCGTCGATGACGCATGCTCTTGAGGATCAGCACTTCTGCTCTTTTGAAGAAGTTCAAAATTGGATCGATTCGTGGATTGCATCAAAAGACGCATCGTTTTTTTTTTTTTTTTTTTTTTTTTTTTGTAAGGAAGTAGGAATCCGAAAATTGCCAGAAAGATTTGAAAAGGTAGTGGCCAATGATGGACAATACTTCGAAAACAGAACATGAAACCATTTTTTCACAATAAAGCGTAAAAAACTTGTAAAAGAAATCCTTTAAAACTTATTTGTACACCAGATAATAATTGAGAAACTCAGCATAAAAATCCCAAATAGCAGTAAAATTGTCGACCCATGTTTCATTGTTAACAAGTTATTTCTTTGTTAGTTACTAGTACAAAATGTTGTAACCTTCGTTAATCAGAATTTCAAAAAAGGTTTTCCAGATTTTTCATTTGTATACCGTTTTATCACTATTCGTGTATTTATTTCATTGATTTTCTCATTTATGGCATACAGTTTTAATTCTTTTCTTCTTTCTCAATAAATGTATTTTCTTTTATACTCAGTGGTGCCGAAAAGGAGCATGCGTTCATTTGGAGTTGGAAGCTCTAAAAGTGGTTGATGGTGGCTGGGGGCTGTTCTCGGAGTGGTCCAACTGTTCAAGACCTTGCGGAGGAGGACTCATGATTCGTGAACGCTTCTGCGATTCGCCCGTGTAAATTTATTTAAAATTAACTTTTGAACTCGAAATAAATTTTTTTATTTGTTGAAGTAGAAAAGGAGAGCAAGAATTTCTTTTGTTTTCCAAGAGTATATGAAATTTTGTTGCGTTAATGTTGTCGAAAATTAGTATTAGACAGTATTAGACTTTTGATTTGAAAAGGAAACAGTAGGTGGAAGTAAGAAAAGCACTGAATTCAGCCGAAGTGGGGAGAGCAATAAAAAGAGAAAAGCAAATAAAGACTTTCGCAATGGTGATCTTTATCGGGAAGATCGCCATGAATTCTCTTTTGAATTTTTTTTTCTAATTGTAAACAAACAAGGACGCTTCACGAAAAAAAAAAAAAAAAATCCCCAACGCTTTATTATAGCAACCCTTGCTTATCTGGTTTAAACTGGTTTTGGACTCGTCCAAAGAGGAGCATCGACAATCCTGAATTGCACTATATTTTACGTAAACAAATGGGGTTGAGCGGAAGAGCAGCGTCTACCCATTTTAAATTTCAGAAGATCTATAAATTCAGACCCTCCATAGTTTGCTTCGGTAGAACGTGCTTAGAATACTTAATAAATGATTTTATTGTACAATATATGCTTTTAAAATTAAGAATTTGTTACAATATTCATAAAACTGACTTTTTTTTTTAAATCTCGTTCTACTTTATTAATCACTAGCGGTACCGTCACGGCTTTGCCCGTAGTGGAAAATGAAAAGGTCATCTGGTTGGCCTGTATATTTATAAATAATGGATGAAGAATTTCTCGCCGATATGCTATGTTAATTTGCTCGTCCATGTTATGGTAATTTACTTGTCCATGTTATGATAGTTCGCTCTGTGCAGAGGAATTAAATCCAAAATAAAATTATAGAAAAAGAACAAAATCGAATTTTCAAAAAATCGCTTCAAGGTGCACACGCCCATGCTACAAACTAATTTTGTGCCAAATGTCCAGAAAATCGGCCTAACGGTCTAGGCGCTATGCGCGTCACAGAGATCTTGACATCCAGACAGAGGTCCAGACTTTCAGCTTTATTACTAGTAAAGATTGATGTGTAATCGATAATATGAAACGATTATTTTTGAAGCACGTTCATACATTGCTTGATTCAAAGAACTTTTTCTTTAATAAGTACATTTGTTACTCTATGAAACATTTCCTATGAGACTATTCATGACTCAATGATCAATCTCACACTTTTACTGATAAAACTTTATCATTTACTATTAATTATCAAATATGTTTAGCATGTTTAGAGGTATTAGTTAAAATATCGATACTTGGGGGCTGAAATGGACTTAACTGAAGAAAATGCTAGTTTACTTTTTCCGTTCAGAATTTCGTTTTCAACGCGAAAAATCTTTGAATATAAATTATTATTAAACTAATTCAAAAAAATGTCTTGCTGTTAAAAATACATTAAGCACAAAGCTTAAATATTTACACCAATTAAAAATAATAAAACATTTCAATCTTAACAAATTTTAATAGAGTTTTATCGAATTTGAGACACAAATGATGCGATTTTTTTTGAGAATATATAAATATATATATACGTGTAAGTGAGAGAGAGAAGATCCTTCTCATAATGTTAAGAATAAATTCATTTCGTACGTCCATTATAAATAACAATGCTTATTTTACCACGTTTTTAAGATCTAATTTTCAAACTATAACTAGAATTTACAGTAGTAAAAAGCATAATTTTCTTCCCGTCATTCCAGGCCACAGAATGGAGGAAACTATTGCAAAGGAGAAGACAAAGAATATCAAATTTGTGCGACAAAGGTAAATGATTTTTTTCATGGCTAAATAAGTGTAACAAAGCTAAATTTCTCGAGCTAACACAATCCAAACAAAGTTTTCGCACCTCTAAAAATCAGGAAACAAAAATACTTCTACTACCTGAACATCATTGACTGTATTGCCTCCTTCGTAATTTTTTTTCCTCTTGAGCATTGCATTTTTTTTTCCGAATCAAATTCTGTCAACTCTGCGAAAAAGTATTACCATGTACTGGGAGTGCAATTATATTTTACATTGCTACAGTAAAAGCCCATCGGATTGTTTTTCTCTTTAATACGTTCACTGATCCCATATGAAGTTCAGATAATTACCAAAGGGGCCGAAATTAAAGTAACAAATAACAAAGTCATTTTAAAAAAGCTTCGCTGGGCTGCCAGAAAATGACGCGGAGCATCCATGTTTTAATATAATTGAAGAACAATTGCTCCCGAGTACCGCAATAATGTCAAGTCGCTGCTGAAGTTCCTATGCTAATAGGGGAGACGATTCCGGATATGTCACTGACATCACATACCCTAGTTTTTCTTAACTGTTTTTTTTTTGCAGATTTTCTCTAAACTCTTAAGAACATTTACTATTATTAGAGTTACTATTCGTGCTGAGTAAATTGAAGTGAAGTTACGCCTTCTAAAAGAAATGTATGCTTTGTAGGTATTTAGCGATTATAGTGCGAAACTTTCGAGAATTACGGATCGTTATTGCCTCTGTGCTGTTGTTATCGCATAAATTTCTTTTTTCGTTTGAGAACAAATATATGTGATTAATATCCCAAAACTGATCATTCATGAGCATTGCAATGCATCAGAAATTTATTTTCCTTTCATTTTAAAACTTTAAATGAATCTTATTGGTTCAAGCCGTCCTATATAGACGAGCCAACGCGTCACTTTATGATCAGCCATTTTGGATCGGAGCGCGTGTTTGAGTGGTTGTCTCTTCTGGCAAGTTATCGCGTTTGGTGATTTCTCACTCCGAGCAATTATTAGCTACACGTGAATTTTTTATTAAATAAAGAATTATTTTTGGCTAATTTGGCAAAACCTAAAATTTTTGCTCTGGTAATCCTAGCTTCGCAACAATTATAAATCCGATCCAAAATGGGTAAACTTAAGCTGATGCGTCGGCCTATATACAGGGTGTTCCGTTTTAATCTCCAAGACCGCAACCGTTTGTCCTAGATGCATACTCCCTATCCCTAAATCACAATAGTTGAGCTATTCATAAACAAAAATTCATTGAAAAAATATGAAATTAAACAAATTAGTCGTTGTGTCAAGTCTCCCTAGTTAGCTGTTTACCTTAATTTTTTTTAGCAATTTAGATTAAAGTTATATAAAACTACTGCATATCTACAGGGTGTTCGGTTTTAACTTGCAAGGCCTTTATTTTCGTAACCGTTAGTCTTAAATGCATTATTCCAATTGCAAAAAAAAAAAAGAATGAGTCAAAAAATACAAAATTTAACTTTTTATATGGTCCCTAGGTCCCCTAACTTATATTTAGAGAAATGATCTCCATTGAAAACTATTACTAACACAAAAAAAATTTGACATATATGCGACCAAATCACAATGAGATATTCCAATTCAAAGTTTTCAGGGACCATACAGAAGATAAGATTGGAACTTATCCCCCTTTCAGAAGAATGACAGGTTGTCAAAGTAAAAAAACAAGATATTAAAATCTTTCATTGGTATTCAAAAATTCATGCAAATGTTATGCTGTAATATGCAAAACCACACTGCGAAACCTCGAACAATTTGTAAAACCACACTCTGCACACATTTAATTTTAAACACTTGTTTCTCCCAAAAGGTGTTATTGACGGTGAGTGTAAAGTAGTGAAAGTCACAAAACGCTGCGTTTCTTACCGCGGTGAATATTTTTCGTACTAATTTCAAACTTTGTGTGTTGGAATTGATTTTTAATGGAGTTTATTTCCCTAAATATAAATTAGGGGACCTTGGGCCAGTATAAAAAATAAATTTTGTATTTTTTTACTCATTTTGATTTTTATTTCAAATTTTCAATATCTTAACTCTGCATCTGATTTTGAAAGTATGCATCTAGGGCTAACGGTTGCGAAAGTAGATGTCTGGCAGGTTAAAACGGAACACCCTGTATATATAGCGGCTCTAAGTCATCCTATTGATATGATTTTAATTGTTCCAGGATTGTGACGAAGATAGTCCTGAATTTCATTCTGATCAGTGTGCCACATTTAACAAGCGTACCGTAAAGGGAAAATTTTATCGTTGGAAGCCATACAGCAAAGATCTAGGAGGTAAAATATGCAATGCGCAACTGCTATATCTTTCTTACTCAGTTGAACTCCGTTAATGCGAAATGTCAAAAATCCACCAATTTGTTCGTATTTGCCGTCATTCGTAACAACCGTGAATGAGTGATAGTGTGAAAAAACGAAGAAATACTTACCTATATTTAAAAAACATTACTACTAATACACACATTGTAATCCAACTATTAGTACATTCAGAAAAAAAATCACTCTTTTCTTATAAATGAATGTTTTTGAAAAATATTGAAAATGATAATCGACAACCGCGGATTAGGTTCCACAATGGAAGATCAACAGTTTTATCTCCGAGTAAATTGAAATGTCCCGAGTAGACAAATGTCAAATGTACGGGCTGTATTTTCTATGCAAAATATTTTCTTCTCTTTACTCAACGTGACTACTGCTATTTAACAAAATTTCGGATTATTTATGAAAAATAAAATTACAGTAGTCAACCACGAACATTTTAAGTAAAGAAGTCATGAATTTTTGTTCGTCTTAGCCGAGACTTTCAATTTAATTTACGTATTATACGTGAAATTTTTAATGCAGTTAGAAAGCAAAACAAACTTAACGATCAAAATGTTCATTTTAGCCATGATTTCGTATTAAACGTGATCGTATTATGAGGGTTCAACTGTATTTCAAATATTTAAAAGATGTTTTTGCATTACTTAACTCTTAAAAGAATTTTATTTCATAAGTATTTTTTCCTTTTTAGCATAAAAACGCCAATAATATACTATTGTACAGTTTATTTTATTTCTGTGCAAAAATGGCGTATGAAAATTATTTGAAAATTGTTTGTGCTTCATTACATGTGTGATTCTAATTCTCTTATATTTATACAATCACAGACATTGTGAAGATCAGACATGATTTAATATTTAACTTATTGGACGCTCTTGATACTAAGCATTCAAAAAGCTCTCATTAGCACAGAAGAACGGATTATAAAGAAAAAATTAAATTTTTAGAAAATGTACAAAAGAAAAAAAAAAGCTTCATAGTTGGTAATCGTGAAGAATTATTCCCTTTAAAACAAGGGAGAAATTAGAAAACGACATTTTGTAAAGCACTATGCATGAAAGCAAACAAAAAAGCATGAATACTTTGACTTATTTTCTAGCAAAAAAAAAAAGGCGTTTGTTTTTCCATTTAGAAAATGTAGCTTAAGGGGGTTCGGGACACAAAAATCGTCAAATTTTGCAATTTTTTTTTATAATTTGAAAAATTGCTCAGTTTCTTTCTGCTTAAGAAGGCGTTTGAATCTTGTTTCTACCTTAAATAGAACGAAAGATATAGTTGTTTTTGTTGCATGCATCTAACTAATGTGTACTTAACTTTAAAATTTTAAACGCGTTTTTCTCCATGATGCAATTTTTCCCGATTTCTTGCATTTAAACTCTTATAAGTCAGGAACCGATAGAGATAAAGTAATGAAACTTGGAGCATATCCTTTTCAAGCAGTTTACTTTAATTTTTATTCGGCGAATTTGAAAAAAACGTTTACTGCAAAAATTATGATTTAAAAAAAAAAATATCTTTCGAAATTTTTCTTCAAATATTTTTTATTGAATCAATATTTTTAAAATCGCCGAATAAAAATTAAAGCTTAGATATTTGTGCATACTTTTTGAAAAAAAAATTGAAAATTGACCAACAATATTTTGAGTTATAGCAATTTAAAGCAACCCCATTTTTTTGAAAAAAACTAATTAAATTTAAATAAATTTTTTTTTTCATATTTGTGGTTTGATTTTGCTTATTAAATAAATGATGAATCAGTGCAAAAAATTTCAAAACTCTAAAGTACATAATAAAAAAAATTTCAAAATGTGTCCCAGACCCCCTTAATATTTTTGTACATTTGTAGATTCAGTGCATAATTACACAGTGATGCATTTATCTTTTTTTCAAAGCGTGAAAATACCCCTTGACATTTTTTAGAGGAGGAAAATTTGTTTTCAAGTGAAATATGCTAAAACACGAAAGATCGTAGTAGCGATTAAATTCATTTTTAAAAATATATCAATCATCGAAATGAAAGATGGTAGGAAAAGAAGATATGTGTTCTGCATTGTTTTTTAACATATAAGTTAAAAAAAAGAAAAACATTGAAAATTTAATGAAATAACGAAACATTCAAATCTAATTAAAATTTTGGGCTAGTTTTAAAAATAGGGTGGACTGGGGGATTGCTGCCACCTGGGGAAATGCCGTCACCCTTGATATTTGAGTCAAGGAAACCGGATAGCCGGCCTGACAGTTCCTGACCTCTAGCAAAAGATGCTACAACCAATGCCCCAAGTCAAAGGCAGCCATTGCGCGCGTTGTTTTTTTTTTTTTTTCTTGCAGTGTCGAACGTTGTTTTGAGGAAGTTAGATCTTATTTTTCTACTTTAAATAAGCTGAGGCATGTACCTTTAGGTACTACAGTGGCAGCATTTGCTATGATCAACCTTCAACTAGATATTTTAGCCTATATATTAATCAACAATATTGATCACTTCCGTTTGTTTTGATGTCTTTAATCTACATTTCTTCCATCTTGTCGGATCGGGGTTATGACGCCACCTTTCCTGGGGTAATGCCACCATGGTAGCGGCATTACTCCTGGAGGCATATTTTCACTGTATAGGTCAAAAGCAATTTTTTTAAAGGAACGAAAATGCGCTCTCTTAAAATGTGCTCAGTAAAAGGAGTTTGTTGACAGAAGTTAGTCTTAACAGAAGAAACTTGTGAAGAAAATATTATTGTAAATGCGAGCAATACGTCTGAAGAAGAGTTACTGGATGTAGCACCTTGCTCATCAAAGCCCGTTCAGGAAGTGCCTCAAAAACATTTCTTGAATCGCTAGAAAAGTTTTCACTAATTCCAAAACTGCAGCAGAAAGGGTAGAGGAAAGTTCTTAAAGCAAAGGTCACTCGTCAATTCTAAGGGGAACCCTAATAAATGCAGTTTTGGGAGAAACAATAGCTAAAAGAAAGGAAAAGACATTGAAAAAGAAACAAGCCGAAAGAAAATCCGCAGCAAAGGTTTTGGGAATGCATATCAAAACTGAATCCAAATGCAAAGGAAGAGAAAGCAGCGACGACACGGGAAAAGAAAATGAATAAATCTGTTAAGAAAAGGTGCAAGCGATTTTTTAGTTTGGAAAACTCTCCAGATGAGGAAGACATCGACGTCAAAAGGTTTCGTGACGACGACGAAAACGATGACCTTTTTGATCCAAGTGATCTAAACTTTGTGCTATATGCATTAAATATGGAACGAACGAACTGCGATACAGATGCACTTGCTATGGCAAGTGGGTGCATTCAGAATGTAGCGATGCTGATATAGCTGTAAACTACATTTGTGATTTTTGTTAATTTTAAGAAAAGCAGATTAATTCAAAATACTGTCTTTTCACTGGTATAAACTAAAAATATCATTTCTTTTGTTTTTCAATTCCTATATTGTAATACTAATTGAATATAGGTTTTTCAATAAATTTTCCTTCTTAGTTTTTTAGTCTTATTGGCTAGTGGCGGGATTACCCCAGCTCCCTGGGTAATACCGCCACAGTGCAGAGGTTGACAAATGGGTATTTTATGACTGTTTCTTTTGTAGATTTATAAATAACAAATTTTGTATACATTCTACAGATGGTGTATAATAATCCAAAATATTGATCCAGCTCATAAATATGATTTTTGATGTGATAAAAATTGAAGTTCCTTAAGGTGGCGGCATTCTCCCGTTCTACCCTACCAAATGCTTTTTCATCCTCCTATTTTTACTTAAAATACAAAGAGTGAAAATATGCTTGCCTAAATTTTTGAGGAGTGTTTCCTTTGTAGATGGGTTAAAAATATCTCTGATTAGGGGAAAGTGAGGAAAACCGAGACCCTAAAGTTTGCAGGCTTCCAGAATTCAGTTTTTAGCATATAGGAACAAAATTTTGCAAAAGTATGCACTACTTATCTATTAATGCAACCACAGTTTCAAAACCATAAGTGTTATATTTTTGTTCTTTTTTTTTGTAAAAAAAAGTCATTTTACCCGGTTTTGCCCCACTAGTGGGGTAAAACCAGGTAGACATGTTATTGCTAAGGGAAAATAAAAATTTTAAAAGTTTCCAACAAAATTCAAGTTTTATTTAGTGACATACGTTAACTATTGTCATAACATACTAGGATAAGTATAAAAGACGCATATTGATGAGTTGACAATTGATTTAATTGTCTTTACCTTTAATTTTTTGCTGTAATATAAGGCCTATCGACACCAGTCGCAAGTAAAATAGTTATCTTCCTCTTCGGCCCCAGAGCAGCTTCCATAGGCACAACGACGACATTGTATGCATTGTATCCATCCCTCACCACCCTTGGAGTCCGAGTAAAGCTCATTGCAGTAAATGCTGGCAGTATTGTCATCCTCTTTACTGGACTCATCCTTCATTTGCTCCTTCGGTTTTTCTTTTTTCTTTCTTTTTTTTTGGACGCTTATTTTATGTTTTCCTTTTTGCCATCTTTATAATGTTGCCTTTTCTTTGATTCGTTTATCTTTCCTTCAGGTTCTTTTTTTCTTCCGTCCATCTTTGGTCTTCTTTCCCCCATCATTTTTCTTTTCTTCTACTGCTGCCTGAAGATGAAGCCTGTATATGGAGCCCGTCAAAATGAGTTCCTCCTTTTCTCTTGTCCTCCTTCGGCTGCGTCTTTCTCTCAGTGTATGGGGGTAGTACCCGGTTTAGCCTCGCACGTACAGTTTTCATAAATTCCGTCATATGACTATACAGAACGCTACAGACAATCACTTAGAACGGTAATGAAGGTAATTAAATGTTGTACAAAGAGAGCTACATACCTTTACTGTTGCAGATGCAGGAACATAGTGTAGTTTTGTTCAAAGATTTTAAGCAAAAACCACTCAAACAGAATTTTCTTCACAGGAACGAAAGAAGCGAGTCTATTGCGTTCTAATTTATTAGCCACTGCTTTTTCATGAAGGTGGAAGGTAGTTCCTCTCTTGTCCATGCGATTGCAGTTCTTACAGAGGCTAGAAGGGGGTACCCGGTTTGCTCCCGACTTCCCGGTTTTACCCCACTTTCCCCTACAGCCATACGTGATTATGCCTGATTAAAACACGTGCATACAAATCTAAAACTTAATTGATGATTTCCTGAACACAAAGACTTCTTTACAATTTTTGCTCACTCAAAGTTTTTTCGATTAACTTATCATTCTATATACTGTACAGCAAAAAAAGAAAGAAAAATGACGCTCTCTATGGTTGCTGTACATCTAGTTTCACTGCAGTAGTACCATCATGACAGCGAAGCAAACATATAGAAACACTTTATTCTTTTCCACTGTGCTGTATATCTAGTTTCACTATAGCAATACCATTATGACAGTGAAGCAAACATATAGTAGCACTTAATTTACTCTTTCCTAATGTTGCTGTACAACTAGTCTCACTGCAGTAGTACCATTATGACAGTGAAGCAAACCTATAGTAACACTTAATTTATTCTTCTCCACTCAGCTTTATCACGTTGCCGAGTTTATTGTGTTCCCTATAAAGAAGATTTATATTTGATACTTTCGACGAAACTTCAGGATGGAACATCTTGTAGTGGACATTTTAATGGAGTATGCATTGATGGAGAATGCAGGGTAGGTATTATTTTTTTAATGAAGATTTTAAATTGTACTTTTGAATGCTATGTTACGCAATCTAAATTTTAATTACGTACATTTAAATCACTTTAAGCTAACACGATTTGGATTTAAATGCACACATTTAAATAAATTGCATTAAAAATAATTTGGATATAACATAAAAATTGATATCTATCGTAATTATTTCGCAGGGTTCATACACTTATGGCTAAAAAAAATTCCCTGACTTTTCCAGGTTGCTTTTCAGAAAATTTCAGGTTACTTGCTTAATTCAAAATTAAGTTTAAATAGCAATATTTTCAAAATAATTAAAATTGTTTAAAGTAGCAAGGTGAAAGAACTGAAACTTTTCCTTCGTTTACTACTTGTTGAAAATAGAACTTTCAACTTATTTTAGCGTTTCCTCAATGTCATGTGTCATGGGGAAAACTGAGTTAAATAAGTACTAATGTTTAAATTTTACAGTGGCACTATTGCTAATTTATTAAATAGTCATAACCACCCTAAAAAAGCAAGCTGTAAAGGATAAATAATAGGCGTAGAGCTATATACTAATTCACTGTATTTAATTCATCTCATATTATACAATTGTAATGGATAATCTGTGTTGAACAAATTATAAAACTCCAGAGATCTAAATTATGCACTGTGTTTGCTAACATCAATATGAAAAACAATTGTTTTTTATACTCTTTTTTTAAAGCATGTGCATTTTCTGAGCCTTAGGCTTATGCAGTTGCATTATCTAAAATTGTATTTGATAAATTTTGTGCTAAATAGTTGGTAACTAATAAATCCTATGCTATGAAAGTGAATTACAGAAACCTTATGTTGAGTAATTGCTTTAGCAGAACATTTGAACTTATTATCTCTTGCACTAAAATTGAGTTTGATTAATTCTTTAGTTACCGTTTTAAATGTTTAGTTGAAGGTGAACTTTAGGATAAATGTTATTCTTTAAACAATCCCTAAATTTGTTTCATGTTAAAGTGTAGCACAAATGCATTCGCTACTTAATTTGATGAATTATTTTTTACAAATTAAGATAAACGAGCATTTAACGTTTAACTAGTGACTTCATACTTTTTTGAAACTTGCCTTGTTTCTTTCGATTGATATTGCAGGAAAAAATTACCTTGAAATATAAATTGAAAATTAACCTAACTGTTGATTTAAATAAAAAAACAGGAATTTTCTTGTTTCAGACTGTAGGCTGTGACAAAAGAATTGAGTCAAATGTCATGCCCGACTATTGTGGCATTTGCAATGGTGATAATTCTACATGTAAAGTCGTCAATGGAAGTTTTCACGCCAAAAATATTAGTACAGGTACTATTAGTTCATATTTCGCTTTTTAAATTATTTATTTTTAGTCAGATGCATCTAACGTTGTTTTCAGTACCATTTTTGCTAAAAAATGTGTTTTTTCTACAGATAAAAAGTTTCTATCGAACATTAATCCTGACAATAATAATCAGAAATTTGTGCCCAAGCAAATATCCTGAGTGTTGAGTGTTAAATTCTTTTGTATAGCTCCTAAGTATTACAAAACATTTTTTTTTAAATTTGTTATCTCAAACGTCAACCCCAAAACGTGGCGTTAGCGATGTCAATACGCAAATTATATAAATTTGTGTGCCTTAATATGACTCTTCCTACACCACTAACAGGTCCATCATTTTTGGGGGGGGGGGGGCAAAGTGTACTACGCAACGCAAATTTTATCAGAAAAAAAAACATGCGCACTTGTATGTAAAAGTATTTTTTTCAAAGCAAGGAAGGGCAATTGAGGCAGTGAGAAACAAAGGGATGCAAGTGGACTTTTTTTTAATTTCCAGAAAAACGCATTTAAAGATCAGATCCTAGGTAGGCTTTCATTGAATTTTTTTTCTAAATCATGTTATACAGCAGCACCTACCAGGGTTACTAGTACAAACTCTTGCCCCAAGACAGAAGAGAAGTTCACCTACCATTTGTGTACTGGTTAGCTCCAAATTTTTAATTTTGCCACTTGCATCCCTTTGCTTCTCACTACCTCAATTGTCCTTTCTAAATGATGGGAGCGACCACTAAGATAAGTTTTTACAATCATGGAAATTTTTGGTTTTGTATTTTCAAAAGACATAACCTAATTTCTCTGAAAATTCTCACCTGTAATGAAATTGCAATTGTCTTTTCGTTGATTATTTATTCCCTTAATTGTGTATTAACAAGTTGGGAATTTCTTTTCCATTCTTCCCTTTATACTTATGATTTGATACACTAATTTCAGATTTGAACATATGTTCCACTCACAGCTGCTGAACACATTAAATGTTGTTTTTTTGTCACAGACCAATACGATTGTTCTTTTTTGTATCACATGGGATTAATTAAAGTGTTGAAAGATACGCTTTTAATAACGAACATTTCAGCATGAAAAAGTATCAGGGGTTGATTTTTATTTTTACGTCCACATATTGTGGAAGGAAAAAGAAATGTTTAACTTTTTCCTTTCTGCGAAAAATGAAGTTTTTGAGGCATTTTTCTATTTTTTGAAAAAAAAAAAAAAAAAAATCTGTCATATTGTATGGTATAGTTTTGTAAAAGATCAAATTTTAAAATATGACATTTTGTGAAGTGGCCTCAATGTTGACCCAATTTGCGCCTGAATCGACCTCTGAATATCAGTTAAAAATGATAAATTCATAAAAGCTAATAATTATATTGCTTCAGGATATCACGAGGTAGTCAGAATACCGACGAACTCCAGACATCTTCACGTGTCAGAGTTGCAAGAATCACCCAATTACTTAGCTCTGCGAGAGGATGATGATGGTTATAAGCTGAACGGTAACTGGGTGTTGGACTGGCCAGGTCGGTACTCTGCAGCTGGAACTATATTTAGCTACAGAAGGTGGCCAGGCAAACCTGAAAGTTTAGTCTCAAAAGGGCCGACTACCAAGGAGCTTGTAGTAGAGGTAAATGCATTACATACCTTTAGCACTCATATGCACAAAGC
Source organism: Uloborus diversus (assembly GCF_026930045.1). Taxonomy (NCBI): domain Eukaryota; kingdom Metazoa; phylum Arthropoda; class Arachnida; order Araneae; family Uloboridae; genus Uloborus; species Uloborus diversus. The sequence goes on from NC_072734.1 coordinate 38,740,295, forward strand.
ATGTGTTCTTAATTTCAGTATTTTAGAATCTTGTTTTTGTACACAGACTAAACCATTTTAGTATATTGTAAGATAAAATCTTGAAATGCTGCAATAAATGTTTTAAAGAACGTTTAAAGTTTAATAACAATTAGCTTTGAATATGCAAAATGAAGTTTAATTTCTCAATAAAAAATTAATTAAATGTAAGTTTCTGTCTTCATAATCAACAAGGTTTAAGAAATAATTCTTATATAATAACTATCATTTTTATGATGTTTATAGGTTCTTCTTCAAGACAATGCAGAATCTGTTATAAATTATGAATTTGTCATCTCTTCCAACACTGCACATTGGCTGTTTCGTAATTCTTCTTGTAGCAAGACCTGTGGAAGTGGTAGTAACAGCTACGCTACTTTCCTTTACACATAAAGTTATCTAATTATGATATCATTTTTTTTGAAGTAAATCATTATAGTGTTAATGACATTACTTGGCTTATCATCATCAGGGCGTGAAATATACCAACCATTTGAATAAGAATTGCCTGAAGTTCTTAAGTATATGCCTGTCTGTGATATCATCAAAACACATAAGTTTTCTGAAGTGCCTAATCAGTGACAAACTTTTGACCAAATCCACACTACAGGCTTCTCTCAACATCAATACTTACTTTCCACCTCTAAGAAGTTGAGCTATGGCTTTAAGCAAGTCCATTTCTATCAAAGGAGAGCAATCAGTAAGAAGAGGAATTGTTAGGCGCAGAGTTGGGCTACCATTGCAACCCTTTTATTGGCGAGAAAATCCTGTACTGCTTGCTACTTCTTACCTGAATTATATTGTTCGCCAAATGGGCAATAACACTTCAAACTAAATCCGCAAGTTTTTAAACCATTTTCCCTCGCCCTTATTTCAACAAATGGAATTGTTTAATCGGTCAGGAAGGGGAGCTCAACTTGCCAGAGATGGACAATAAATACAGGGTTTGCCTGAATGATTCATAGAATTTCAAAAGACTGTATACAAGTATGTGACATATACATGTAGGCGATGCATGAAAGTACCCACTTTCCAAATTTCTGGTACATATATACTACAAATATTTAATGTATTCATCTCTGGACAACTGAAATATATTTCTTTATTGGAAAGGGTCCAAAGAAGGGCTACTAGACTAGTAAAGGACTTTCAGATTTCAATTATGATGTCAGAATTAAGTCTTAATATGTATAATCTAGAGCAAAGGAGAGTCACAGGAGACATGATTCAGTTGCTTAATTTATCAATATAAAAAATGTTAATGGGTTGAATTTTTGCACGGAAAGCAGGACGAGGGGACTATTGCTTTAAGCTATTCAAATCTCGGGTTAATTTGGAAATCAAGAAAAGTTATTACTTTAGTAGGGTTGTGGGCACGCAGAACAGCTTACCTGAAGAGGCTGTAATGAGTAAGTAAGGGGATAGATAACTTTAAGAGGGCTATTGATCTTCATTGCAGACTAATAACTGACCAGTTTAGCTGGACCCAGAGCCTCTTGCTGGTCATCGCATTTGCATTTGTACATCATGTTTCCGTCGATGTCCGTCACAGCATCAGCAATGCATGCTTGCAGTGCTAATGTTATTTCTACCTTAGGTGGTCACATGAAAATCAATTTTTTTTCACCTCTAATGCCTAGAAGAGTAGGCACTACAAGAACGCAACACTACTGCTGTGGCAGACATTGATAGAAACTCACAAAGAAATGGTTTTGATGGGAGCTGGATTACTTTTGAGATGAAAACCAAGAGACCAAAGGCAAACACATTGAAGATTTGTTACATTTACCAGAAAGTAGGATATTGAATGTATATTTTATGCATCATTTGCTTGTGTACATGGTTTACTTGTATAAAAGCAGTGCTTTAAAACCAGATGAATTGTTTAGGCAACTGTATACCAGTGGCATGGGAAAGGGGGTGGTAAACGGGTCCAGACCCCTCTCTTGAAGCTCAAAATTAAACTCCAATAATAAAAGCTAAAGTTATTCCTTTCTGTTTACTTATTTTTTTTAAACATCTAATTGATTTTATGTATGTATGATTGTCTCATAGAAAACTAGAAGTAAATTATCGCTCTCAACTATGAGATTTGACTATTTCTGAGCTGGACACCCTCTTTGAGGATTTCTTAATACAACACTGCCATATACTTATATTAATTTTTTTAATAGTAAAAATAGTTGTGCTGACTCGGATGCAACCTCATATTTTTATTCAATTGAAGCCAATACCTCACTTTAATCAAAACACTACTGAATTTGTTTCCATTGGAACTTTACTGCATGTATCTTAAATGCTTTTGCCTGAGAACTTCTTATTTTGGGTTTATTTTATAATCATGTAGTCATCATTTTCTAATAGTTATACTATATAGTGAGTCATATAACATTCACATCTGCAGGGTACATGGAATGCAGGCCCAGGACAACAAGGGTTGGTAGTTCTTTATATTGGTGAAACTGTATTATCCTTAATCCTATCCCTGCCTGTAACCTTATATCAGACTGTATGCTTTACACACATACAGTCTGATATATTGTTCAAAGATTCACAAATTTTATTCTAGAGATGAAAATAATAAGCTTTTTTTAAAAATTGTGAATATGCCCTCTTCCCTAACAGGAACGTTTAAGTCGTACCCCACATGTTTTGGAACCCTTGGCAAAGTGGATGAAATGTACTGTGATAAATCAACTAAGCCAGGAACCAAAATATATTCTTGCTCAATTCAACCTTGTCCTTCCCGGTAAGTAAGATATGCCTTTCAGAAAATATTTGTCTAAATTATACCTAAAATATAAATTTTGATGAGTTAAAATGCATCATCACATGGAAATTGATTACTTTAGACAAAATGTAAATACTTGTTCTTTTATTTCATAAAGAAGAAAAAAAAAAAAAAACCTTTGTACTTAAATACTTTCGACAACAACAAAAGTGGATAGCTCTATCAGAATTTTCTTCATAGATTGTCTTGTTCCCTTCTTATAACTCTTTTGACTAACAGCGTGATGCTTCATACTTTGAGAAAAAATATTAGAAATTATTATTTGCAAAAATTGCTCTCATATTAATTAATCCATAGGCATGGAAAAAATAAGTAATAAAAGCATTTCTAATCTAGTAAAAAAAAGTCGATTCTCCACTTAGGTAAATTTTACTTTGGCTGAAAAGCGAAAGTTATGGGTTATGATAGAGAACATAAGTTAAGTATAAAAATAAATATGTAGCTTGAAAAAGTCCAAATAAGTCCCAATGGTACATGTATTTAAAATGTGAAGAGCATCTGGGGTTTTCTTTCTTTCATTATGTTTGAAAAAGGAATGTAGCAATAAAGTTTCCATTAAAAATATTGCTACTGCTTTAAAGAGTAAATCAAAATTTTAAGATAATCCCAAAAATAAGCTAGGAAAAATAGCATGAAGTTATGTGTAATTACGAAAGAAAAAAAAAATTATAACAGAAAAGAAAATTTAATTTATAGGTGGCATGTAGGAAAGTGGAGCTTCTGTAAAGCGAATACTTGTCAATCTGAACAATACAGAGAAGTGTACTGCACCAGTGATGGCTTTAAAGTAGCAGATGAAAATTGCTCAACAGAAAGCAGACCTCACAACTCACAAAAATGCTCAAATAAATGTCACTTCAAATGGTTTACTGGTTCATGGTCTAAGGTAAGTATTATGTAAAAAAAAAAAAAAACTAGTATAATGAGTTCTAGAATTTTATACCAATCTTAGTGAGTTTGATCTAAAGTGCTTTAAAAATTCTGGCAGGAAAAAGAACCATAGCTAGAGACAATTGAGGATGGTTTTAGAAGTTTTAGGTTCTGATCAGTATTTAGAGCATTTCTTATTAGCGTTTATCCTACTTATTCAAAAGCTAATTTTTCTAAATTAATAAGCATTATATGCATCTTGGAATTTGGAAATGTCACAAGGGATAGGTTTCATTTGATAAAATGTACTAGATTGAAAATTAAAAGATTAATAACAAGATTATTGCAAAGGGACACCTTTTAGGGAGAGCAAAACTTTGATTACTTCCACAGAATATTGTTATTATGAAGTTAATCCTATTTAAAAATAATCAAGAGAGAGCATTGCCAATAAAACAGTACAATCATTAGATCAACTTTGAACCAATTCCTCTACTTTGACCTGAGCAGGTAAGCCACAGTGTCAAAAAATTTTTTAAAACCATTTCCCCCCCCCCCATTTTTGTCATGTATTTTACTTCAGCTTCGTTGGGCAAACTTGATTATTTGGCCTCCCCTGAAAATTAAGCATGAAAAGAATGTCAAACTCCAACATATTACTAGTGCTTGTAGGAAATCAAAAACGTTTCTCAAAATATCTAAAACTAATTTTTGTAGATACAGCTTGGTCACAGCAGTATTTTACTCCAAACAGTAGCTTCAGATTTATTAGGTTACACAAAGTAGTTAAGCATAGCAGGGTCCAGTGGTAGGAAAAACTTCATTCTTTCTGTAGCAAGCTACAACTACTTTATTAAAAATGAGGTCTAATTTATCAAAAGTGTTCAGGAGGTTTGAAAAACGAATTGGGGTCAGAGCAAAATAGTTTTATCTACTTCTCTGGGTACAGAATTGAGCACAAGAGCACAGCAAATCATGGCCCAGAGTAAGAAATTTTTATGTCAAAAAAACAAGGAAGTATCCCCATCTTAATTTTGGATATGTGCCCTTTTGGACAAAAACTTGAATGTTAAAAATTCCAATTTCACCAAAATCCCAATATTTTAACTTCTTATAGTCTCTTATCAAAGCACATAAACCTAAAAGTAGTAGATTAAAATTTGAGGCTTTTGGACATGTGTTACTTTGAATCTAAAAGTCTTCGTACTACAGATTCTTTCAGGATATGCCCCTTTTGTTCAAAGTAAAATGTGCAGAGGACGGATTTGTTACCTTTTGATCAAAAAGCCACACTTAACCCTTAAATGAAATATGATTTTCCACGTTTAGATTTCTTGCGAGTAAGTGATTTGATAAAGGTCATCTGTAAAATATAGAAAATGTCATAAAATAAATTTTTTCTTATAAGTGGATATGTTCCTTTTTGATAAATTACTCCTCAAATGTAATTAGTTACAACTACTTTTTTTGAAATGTAGTGACTACAAACTACTTTTGAAATAAAGTTGTTACTTTGCTACTTAAAAAATGAATGAATGAATAAATAAGAAACATACACGCACACCATTTGAGGATTGAACAAAAATTTGCTGAAATTAATAAATTATCACATTTGGACATGAAATATTACTTGGAATTATTTCTTTCTTTTCTTTTTTAAACTATTTTCATGAATATTCACTGCAAGAAAGGGTTTAAAAGTTGAAAGATTCAATTTTTTTACAACTCAGCTATTTGAAAAATGTAAATAAAAGCAGTCATAATTAGATTTAAATTTTACATCGGCATACATACTTATAAAACTGATTAGATCAGGAAAACATATTTTAAACAGAGGAGAAAAACTTTAATTTTCTATATTGGAACTAATTTTATAAGAACTATGTTTTGTAAGTATATTTTGTAACTTCAATCAAGGGTTATGGATCTAGACACCATCCCCTTTCTTACGCTACTGATAAAATGTTTCTTTGAAAACTTAATTTAAAAGTATTTTCCAGAAATTGCAACTAACTACTAATTTTTTGTATTGGACTACTTGCTACTCTACTTTTTTTTTTAAAGTAGTGCGCTACACTAAAAAACGTAGCTACTATAGAAGCTTTGTGACTTATAGCGGGCTATTTCCGATCACTGGCAGCGTCCACAGAAGGAAAAAAAATTAAGGTGGGATTTCCCACTTTTAGCTGAGTGGGATTGTTTAGAATTGAAGTAAGTTTTTTTTTTTTTTTTTTTCAGTTTAGTTTGTTGCTTTAATAAGATATATTTATTTGTACAAAATACAGTTTTAACATGCAAAATACTGAAAACAAAAATGAATTGTACAATAGCAAGTTACAGCCCTTATTAATATTTAAATCTGTTTCAAGGTCTGTAGGATTGGAAATATTCTTCCTTGAGTGGATTATTTACTAAATAGTGTGTTATTTAAGTATTCTAAATTGTACCAAAAACTTCATATCAATATCTAAAAAAAAGGGCTGAAAATGGCGATCATGATAAAGGACACGTTTGATGCAACTTTGGCATTAAGCGGGTTTAAAAATGCTTTCATTTTAGTACAACTAGAAGCAAAAGTTCTGCAGGCGTTTGAACGTTCAGCAAAGCAAAAGAATATCAATCTTTTCACCCAGTTTCTTTGTGGCTAAATTCCTAGATTCTTCTGTTCATTGAAAATAATAAGATGGCAGTTGAAAATTATCCTCAGTCATTCCATTTATATTGGGTGTCTTAAAATAAACTAGAAAAATTAGAAATGCATAACGTCGTGATCTTTTTAACGATTGTTCGCTAATAGTGAACAGCGGGAAAAGCCCTCCAAGGGGTTTTGATTAAGTGGGATTTTAGAAAAAGTTGTGGTTATCGCACAATCCTGCATTCTAGTGTGTGTTCTAGTGCATAGTTTAATTAACTTATAATGTTCATTAAAAAGTAGAAAACCGATATAATGCAGCTTTAGGCTATATAAGTTTCTTTGAAATAAAATTTGCTAAAACATTTCAAAGTGTACAAAATTACTTTTAGGACTGACAAGTAATAACTTAAGTAGCTGCATGCCCAGCATTGCACGGGGGGACCTAAAAAATGAAAGATGTCTAGTTGATGTTTTTGTATTACTCTGACATCAGTTTCTAACGCGTTAAGGAATAAATAAATGCACATAATGCAAGGTTTTCAAAACACCAGTTGAGCATATTTTTGGCAAAAATGTCCTTAACGTCAATCATAGTTATCAATGATACAAGTTATGAGTATTTTACATTAACACAAAAGATGAAAATATATGCATTATCAACTATAATCTGTGCTCACATTAAACTGAATTACATCTGATATAGATTATATCTGAAATATTTATGTACAATTACAATCGGCTTTTTACATAAAATGACATACCTATATTGTTTGGTTGGTTGACTTTGTGAAACTAAAGCACCAAGACTTAATAAATACCAATAAGCATTAATTCAATACCAAGTCATCAGATTCCAATTAAGCTTTAGTTAAAATCCTTAAAAACAATCTTTTTTGTTCTACTCTGTTTCTTTGAAAGAAATCCAAACACTCTTAATTTAAAGTGTTCTTTTACCGATACAAAACGTATTTCAAAAGTAAAAACAGGAAGGAAAAAGAGTTATTATAATTTGAAAACTCACCCATGTGAAAGGAAAAAGTCCACAAAATGAACATAATTAGTCTCATATCCTAAATTTACCACAATATGAGGCTGGTAATGATAAACTTACACTACAATAAACATAACTAAAGAAACAACTTTCATGTGCTGAAAAGAGTCAAGAACGTTGGCTGTGAAAAATAAAAAAAGGATAGACGATAAAATAAAGGTTAGAGTAACAGATCTATATGTCCGAATAGAGCAACAGATTTTAAACTAAGATAAAATAAAATTCTAGATGGAAATGTTGTTTAAAGATCTTGACAGCAGCCAAAAAAATCTCTTTTAAAACAATTATTAGAATTTTATTTGCTCACCCATATGCAAAATGGCAACGGGAAAGAAATAAAAATTCCTGAACAAAATAAAATTCCTGTTGGACTCTCGATTCCCAATGATTCTTGAGAAGATCTATCTTCACATGAACGGACCTGAACAGATTTTAATACTATGGATGCCTGAAATTCCTTTGGTTTCCACTACATTACTGCTTGTTTTATCTCTTGGGTGGGGGTGCTGGATTCGGAGTCGCTTGACTAATGATATGAATAAAAAAATAGTAGTCTTTGGAGCTCCATCTAGCTGGTTAAATTGTATGTAGAGAGAGATACAGGGCACCCTGGAGTTTAATGAACTATATTAATGTTTAGTTCATTTGGCACAGAAGGATATCTTTATTGAAAGCTAGTTTAAGGAGAATGTCTTAATATTTCATTTGATAATTTATATTTATAACATATTTGTATACAAAATGATAATTCAGTCTTGTCCCTCGTCCTATATCTTAGTCTATGTAAATAAACACTAAAAGTTTTCCAGTTTTGAAATTGGTCTTATGTTAATTGGTTATGTTGATAGTGGTTAATGTTAGCATGTTAAACTCTCCAAAGGATGGCAGGTCTGTGGAAAGAAGCAGGAACTTGAGATTTGACATGCATATTTAAAATCTATTACTGCTTAGGAATAGATTTATTGGGATAGACCAATAAACTATGAAAAAGTTTTTCTTTTGAAGTCAACTATTTATTCTGAAATTTCCATTTTCTACACAGATTTCTTTCATGTTTTTAAATTGAAATACAAGCTAACAAATCCAAATGTTTTTCAGTGCCGTGGTGTATGTTCTGGAGGATTTCAAATAAGGTCCGTCACGTGCCGGCAACACATGAATGGAACTGCAGAGAGCTTTTCTAATTGTGATAGGTCACTACAGCCTCCGCATATTCGCAAATGCAAAAATGAAAACTGTTCCCAAAACAAAGATCCAAATGCCTTTTGGGTAACTGGACCATGGAGTGAGGTTAGTAGCAAGATAAATTTAATGATTAAAATCATGTTTTTTTTAAGTTTATTAATTTCTTGCAATAGTGTTTGAAAAGTGTTTTTAAGTTCATCAATAAAAATATGAAATAAAAAAAAAGTACTTTCGGAAAAATTAATCCTTAAAAGGGGCTCTTTACCCCTTTAACATTTAATAGATGGGTGGATCTACACTCGGTTTATGGCATTTCTTAAGATTGTTAAAATATGGTTTGAATATGTTGCAGTTATCTTGCTGTATTTTACATTATTACTTATTAACATAACTAGTAATACAATGGTACCAAGAAAAAATAACACAATTTGCAGAAAATGAAAAACTAACACAGCATACTAACATTTCAAGCAAAAGCAAATACAAGTAACTAATCCTAGGAAGTCGATGGAAAAACTCAAAAGTTACGTGACCTGTCCGTTAAGTGTAATAAATAAAACGCCAAGCACTTTTAAGTCAATAAGGAAATATTTTATACCAATAAGTAATGTGTGTAAAAGAATTTTTTCTAAGTTTGAGAAGGCGATGAGTTGTAAAATATGAATGTGCAAAATTTAAATGCATGTAAATGGAATGGATGCCTTGATTGAGACAGGTTAGATGAAGCTAGTTTTGACTCTCTGCTTCCAAAAGCATTTCTAAAAGTAAATAAACCAAAAGTGATAAATTTTATCTTGATATATTTTCGGCAGATACAGGTTGTGGCATATCAATCTCCCCTTTTTTGTCGGAGGTGCTCTGTGAGTTGTGGGAATACAGTGGAGGAAGTGGTTATCGATCGACAGCAGTCTACAATCACAGTAATTACTACAGTATATATTTGCAGTAACTGCTACAGCATGGCAGAGTGAGCATTGTTGTGGATGAGGGTCATTCCACGAAACACTCAACCCCTTGTCCCGCACAGGACAGTTCATATATTTCATTAAAAAGTAATAATTTTAAAGGAAAATCATTTTTTTTTGCTTACGATATCACACATAAGTTTCTTATTTGTTGGAAGCAAAAAAAAAATGTTTCATTATTATTTTAAAGTATTTATAATGACATATATGAGGCGTCACATGCAAGACAAAACGACAGTTTTCCATGGAATGGCCTATGTGCATATTCATAATGGTGGTTCTTTGAGAATTACTCAGTGAGCATTTTGATTTCAGTTAAAACTTGGAAATCATAATCCTGTTCCAGGTAGAAAAATTATTCATGTTTTGGTATCAAATATAAGAGCTAAAAGTTCTGCACTGAAAACAAAAACGCTCAACCAACCATTGACTAAAACACAGAAATGTGATCCATGTGAGAGTGCCCATTCAGGAAGCTCCCTTCAACATTAAACATGCAGCTGCCCTGTGATTGTCTGATAGCAATGTAAGAAAAACCCTGCACAGCGATACTAATACAGTGAAACCAGTGTATAATGATACTGTCTATAACGATAATCTATCTATAACAATATTTGTTTTTGGCCCCAGCAAAATGTCAGCATGAATAATCAAACTGTCTATAAAGGTAACCTGTCTATTATATTTTTTTAGGTCCCAACACTATCGTTGTACAAGGGTGCCCATATAGGGGAGCAAGGGGTGAGGGGGGGGGGGGCTCGAACCCCCGCCCCTTTGAAATTAGAACTTCCTTGCTTTTAATACTTTTTTCTTTGCAAAAATGTAAAAACATTTCTTCTCCAGCCATTAATGAATAAGTTATTAAAAATGTCAAATTTTAATGACTCAAATCTGTCCTGAAATCAGTTTCCATGGGGAAAAAAACCAGCTAACCACAGGGAAATTATTTTAATCCCCGCCCCCTTGCAACTTTGCATATGGGCACCCACATTGTTGTAGACAAGTTTTACTGTAATGTGAAGTTTTTGTAGCCGATAGTTTTTCTATCATGCGGGCCAAGTTGGAATCAAATACAAAAGGCTCGCCAAGTAGATCTCTAGGAACCACCATCATGAATATACTCATCCGCAACAAAGTTAGATGTTCATCCTGCCACTTTATTGCTAATTCACAAATAATATGTATACTGCTATCAATTGATACCACCTTCACCATCACGTCCCAGCTTGAACTCACACAGCCCCCTCTCAAAATACAGGAGGTTGATAAGTCACACCCTGTATAAGATTTCGTTTAGCTAAATCATTCAATTTTATAGTAAAACTTAATATTTTAGCTCAAAGGTAGCTTTAAATGATTGTGAAATCCTTTTCTTTTTAGTCCTTTTTGTAAATAATCTTCCCTTTTGTTTCCAAGTGCAACACTCAATGCGGGCTTGGTGAACAATTTAGGAATGTGACTTGTGTGACGAAGCATAGCAGAGGGTCAATATCCAATTTTAACTGTGAGAACAGATCAAAACCACATTTAAAGCAACAGTGTTCTAGTAAAATATGCAAAGAAACGTCAACATTGGGTAAGTTGAAATTATACACATTTTTATCAGTTTATTTTCAGACTTGAATGTTTAACTATGAAGGTGTTCACAAAGTAAGGTTTTAAGTTCTGACAGGTGTGCAGATTCTCTGTATGAATAAAAATCAGGTTGAAGAGAACAAAGCTTTCAAACAGTGCCAGTAAATGGAACTGGGTGTAATTTATAACCTTCAAAAAAAAAGTGCATAATTCCCTTTTTTTCATGGGAGGAAGGATAAAACAAACTATTTTTCTAATAAAATAGTTTCTATTTGACAAGTTAAAATATTTTCGGTCCAATGGATGATTAAATAAAATAACAAATAGATAATGAAGAAACCAATGAATAAAGTAATTGATCAATGATAAAAAAAATGAGTAAATATGAGAATTAATAAATGTAGGCAAACAAATAAAATAATGAATATACAGTATATGATTTAATAAATGATTGAATAAGAGAACAAAAATGAACTACTTCACTTTGGCTTGCATACACTTGACTACTTGTATAAAACATTTAAAATAAAAATAAGCTTAATATTAAATAAATAAAAGCTACACCGAATAATTAGACTCAAGATATGTTTAAAATGTCAAAACAAGTACTTGATCATTTTATAATAACTAAAATAATTTTTGACTTACCACTAAAGATTACAATATGAGTATCAACTTTAGGTTATCATATGCTTAAATCCAAAGAGAGAACTTTTTCCTGATGGGAATTGACTACATGTGTAAGTACATGGTTAAAATATTACAGGGTATATAGTGCTAAAAACAAATATTCACCATTTCACTTTGCCCCACATTCCCCTACAATTCTTCAATAGTTTCGCATAAATTATCTTCTAGATACATTCTGCTACAAATAGCATTAAAAAAAATTAAGTGTCTGCTGTCTCATTTAAAGAAATTTCTTTTCTAGGTTGCAGTGATCAATACAGCTGGTGTTCATCAAACTCCATAGATGAAGAACTGTGTCATTTAAAATTTTACAGCTCAAACTGTTGTAAGTCATGTCATAAATACATGTAAGTAGAAAAATCATTTGAATGAAGTAAAAAGTGTGTTTGGGATTCATGATTTGAAAACAATAATTGTGGAAAAGTTAAATACATTTTTATTTGATTTCAATTCTAAATAGCTTTAGCAAATTATTAAACAAAAGGAGTAAGAGGTATACACAATTTTCACCTTTTAAAGAGAGTAATATTACATAAAAATCATAAATGAACACAAATGGTAAACTATCCTACAGAAATGAACAATATGTAAAATCAGATCAATATAACATGATTTTAAAATAGGCATAGATGTTGAATTGGTTCAATAAGAAAACATAGAAGTATAATATGAGATTCCTTAAATAAAATTGCTACATTTTAATTGGAATTTAAAAAGTTTTGTGTCAAACTTTCCATTAAGAAGAATATTTTAACAAATTTAAAAAAAAAACTATTACACATGTTAAAGTGCAATTAGAATTCACTTCTGTCACAAAAAAAAAAAAAAAAAAAAAAACTTAAAAATACAACAAACAAAACCAATTTCTTATGCAATACATATTTAACAGTGACTTTATAAACAAAATGTAGCAGTTTCAATGCTAAAATAAAGCAGTAGTTAATAAGAATATAATTTTCAAACAATAACAAGTTTGTTAAATTGTATAACTAAAATATCATGAATATGGAATAACAAAACAAATTAAATCACCGATAAATAGAAATTCATATGATTGTAAACTATAAATGTAGTTGTGCATGTCAAATATTTCTTATTTTTTAAAAATCTTTCGGATGGGAAAAGAATAGTTCAATTCAGTTACTGTTATGGCACACATGCATGATTTTACAATATGCAAATCATCCAAATATTATGATTGGACACACTTCAGTTTTATCTCAGCATCTCAATAGTGTGAAGATTTTATACATGGATTTTTCTCATCAGAAGAAACAATTACTCTTATGATTTGATATTACTTGTACAAAAATCCACTGAAAACTTTAATAGGCCAATTCATGTGTCATGTTATGAAACTTAGAAAAGTTGAGAAGCATAAAATAAACATGTACACAATAATGGAATATTGATACAAAACTAAAACTTAATACTCTGAAATTTAAATGAAAGTGTCTTATGCAATTAAACCCCTCTTAACGGACATCCCTCAAAGAAAGACACCCCTCTTATGTGGACAATTTTTAATTCCCCAGTTCCAATGCAAATAACATTATTGAGGCCCTGTCCTGGCGAATACTTCTCTATTGCAGACAAAAAAAATTGTCCCATTAGTGTCCACAATAGAGGGATTTTACTGTAATTAAATGCAACAAAACAAGTATTTGCATTTAAATAAAATGAATAAATTCCATGTTACATAAAAATGCATAAATAAAAAATTAAATTTTTACTAATAATATATACTTTCTGAATAATTTACACATTTTAATAATTACAATTGCATGACATTTACACACAATGTGTGCTGTTTAAGCGATAAAAAACGAATTTCCTACATAGTAAAAATTTTAAAAAGAAAAAATGTAAATTATTTTTAATAAAGCAAATTTTGAGTTTAAATAGCAAATTTTAATTACAAGGTTCTTTGCTTAATTTGAAAGTTTTATGTAACAACTAAGGTTAGCATCACGTTAATTGCAAAGTAAAATAGAGTAGAAAGCAAAAAGTTTACACATTGTTATAACACAAGCTCATGATAAGTGAAATGCTGTTAAAATATACTGCGGTTTTAGTTAGTTGACCAGCGGTGTTGACGAAGTTTACTTCTTTTTTCTGGAACAAGGCAAGGTTAATTGGAGCTGAATTAAGTTGGGTTACTTTCATCCATTTTGCAAACATATTTCAACTTAAATTCGCGACAACCAACCTTTCCTATAACTTGAAAAAGAGGTAAGCATTGTCAATGTTGGAAGTCAACTTACCAGAGCAGCACTGTAACTACCAGGCAAATATATTGTTAACAGTGATTATGTAATATGTGCAACTCACGGGGAATTCAGATGATGCATGTCACTAAAGGAGACTCATACCACACATTTGTTCTTAGAGAGGGGAACTAATTGCACTTGTATATTTTACACATGCACAATAATAAAAATAAGAGATTAATTCTAATATCTATTTTCAAGCAGGATGATTCAGAACAATTTCAATGGAAAACAAAGTTAACCATAGAACTAATATAAAACATTTAAACACTGATGTATTTGAACATGACTTGCATAAAACAAAACAAAAGCTGAACAAACAAACATGCTAAGGAATTCTTGATCTGGCATGCAACTAGTCCACACTCCACGTGATGTTTACTATAAGAAATTCAATTAAAAGAAAAACTTATTTCAAACATTTTATATTTTTAAGTAAAAAAATTAAACATTTGTGAAATGCAAAATTCTAATTATATTTCGCAATAAATACGAACACAAGAAACATAACAATTTTATATTATGATATGTAAATTTTAAAAATAAAAATATAAAAAATAATGTAACATTATAGCTATACGCATATCGTTATTTTAAATGTATTTCAAAACAATTTGAAGCTATAGAGAAAATTAAGTAAGCAACTTTAATAATTGTTGGAGCAAGAATTGTAAAAAAGCTGAAATTACTGGAAAAGCTTGTGGTTTTAATACTGTTGTTGCATAAATATTAGTACTGACTAGGAGAAAAGTACAAATAGCACTTTAAACATAACACAACTTCGAAGCTGCTTTTTATTTTATATTTTAAAAAGCATTAATAGTTACAGTACAGAACCTTTTATTCGGAATCCAGAAAACAAGGAACTTTTTGCTCTATTTTGCTGGCCATTTTTGAAAAGAGCATTTTCTCAAAATCCCTAAAAGGATATGAATGGTTTTTCAATACCATATTGCTCATGTAGAATTTGGGAAATTTAGAACAAAAACAAACTGTAAGGTCTGACACAGTCTAATACAATGTTTTATTGAATAGCCATTAATGAAAGTCATTTATAGCATAAGTGACTATGCAAAAAATGGAAAATACCGAATAGCAGATTAAAATTTTCTGAATAGTTGATTATCATGGAATCTATAGTTTGTTAATCAAAAGACTGTAATAAAGCTACAAGTCAAAGAGCAAATTCCCACCGAGACTAATTAAATGCAAAAGCAACAATAAGCAACTATTATAATTGCAAAAACAAAAACTTTACAAGAAGATCCCGTACACAAGAAAATAAACTTTTTGTACCCAAGCCTAAAAAATTGCATGTTTACGTTCATAAACATGTTTTTTACCCTTCATTTTTTTTGTTGAGGTTCTTGAGAATGTTTTCAATTTTACGTTTTTAAATGGTTCTTTCATTTAAGATTTATGAAGAAAACAGTTTGGAAACACTTCTATTTAGGGATGCATTAATATTCATTATAGTAATTTGGGTTTTATAAACAATCAACAAACAACATTTTTTAGCAATCTAGAAAATTCATACATCTGGGATAGAAACGGTTCGAAGCATTCCGGATAATTGGTTTTCTACTGTAAGTCAAATTATAGATCCTGTATGTTCTTCAAAGAGTAAATAAATGTTATGTGTGGTTAAAGAAAACATTTTAGGTTTCAAATTAACAGTTGAAAGTATTATGCCACAAGTGAATTCTCATGCAAATAAATCATTGAAGGAATCATCCAAAGTTTAAACATTCAATTAACGAAAAACACTTTGAAAATTATTTCAAGGTCTTAAGTTTGAGCATATCCAATATGTTTATTAGTATTACAAAGCAAGCATTCATTTTAAATGAGAAAATAACTATTGGTTATATGATGCAAAAAGCGAAGCATTTTCCCCACATATTTATAGATGCTATTTTAAAAACTGTGATATAATATCTTTCATGCAAGAAACGTTACTAAAAGTTGTACATGAAAGAAAAATGTCATATATGGCAGAAACATTTAAAAGTTGTTCAGTGAAAAACAAAGTATATGAGGGCAAGTGGGGAGGAGCGGACAGATGCATTTACACCAACATAAAATGTTAAAATTCATATCAAGCTTGCACAAAAGATGTAGTAGCTTTAGACTCTTGATTGGATTTAAAAAATTGGATCTAAATTTTCCTCGTTTTATTTCAGCATAAATGCAGCTGTATTACTCCTTCCAACTTTCTCCTATAGATTAATTTATATCTAAAAATACTGAAGGAGACCCCATAAAAATAATATTTTATTTAAATACTTAAGAAAATTTATCATTGACTGCAAAGCCTGATAATACAAAGCCTTTTATTGTAAATGATAGTCGGAAAAAATATTAAGTACTAATTTTTAAAAAGAGTATTGCTTGTAAATGAAATTTACAGTAAAGGTAAAAAAAATATCAAGAGAAAAAGTAAGGAAAATTACAATCATACCTATGGGTGTACATATTTAATAATTTGTTTTGATAATTTAAGAATATTACGAAGTAATATACAGTCGAGTCCCGACTTATTCCAGGGATGCGTTCCAAGACTCCTCGTGTAAGTCGAAATTTCGCGTTGTGGAAAAATGTAGATATAATTTTTTTAGAAGCATACCAAATTCTTTTAGATGCTTATTAACACCTCTCAGACTGTTTTAAAGCATTCCTCAACTATAAATTACAGTTTCTTACTTAAAGTACTAAACTTTTACTGTATTTGAAAAATTAAAAAGAGCGGTTTTATTCAACATGAAATACTTTAAGGTGCACAAAATGAATGATCAAAGACTTAAACAAAACAACACTGTACACACAGTGGATTAGTATTAATAATTGTGAGTAAAAAATGAAGATGATGATTTATGCTCCATGATCAGATTATTATCTAATACATTTTAAAATATGGTTGCTTTGCCTTTTCTTTAATACGTTTTTATTTATGGCAACAGTACATCTTCCTATTATCCCTAAACCACAATACAAGAGCAGCTTTCATTTTCATAATATTTACTTTGCTTAGACATTACTCTGCAAGCTTCAATATTGAAACTAAGTTTTGAACTTTTACGGATATCTTTTTGTTTCGACATGTTAATTGTATGCATGGTAGATTCACTCATATTTGTGTCGTGCTACCGTTGACGTTTGGTAGTTGTTCAAGCATATCTAGAATCTTAACCCTTTTCTTGTCAGAAACTTTATTTTTCCTCCCATCTTCAAACTTTAGCTCCGTGCACTAAGATGCCATTATATTTTATCAACTTTAATATTTAGAATGAGAAAAAGATAAATGAAAGATACTGAGCAGTTATTTGATGCAACAACAGCGGGATGTGTCGACTAGTTTGATGTGGGAACTTTCGCTGTCAGTGATGTTAAACTTATGTAACAATCAGTATTTAGTAGCCGATACTTCCTTCGAAAATTATTCGTGTCGTGGACGAGGAATTTGCGTTAGCTATAAATTCAAAAAATTCATGTTATAGCAATTTCGCGTGAGTCGAATCGCGTTGTAGCGGGAGTCGACTGTATATGAAATTTTACTTGTTTAGAAAAGTCATGCACTGTCAATCTTTGGTTGAAATGATACACATTTTTATTATTGAAAGAAGTATAAAAATAGGGAGGGAAAAATAATTTGATCTTTATAGCATGTGAAATCTAAAATAAACTGAAAATTTCTCTGAAATTATCGTGTAAAAGTGTGTAAAATAATACATTTATCACAGTATTTCTTTTGATGAAAAATGCTCTTTACAATTAAGACTAATACATTAAGCTTCACAAAGCAATCTTAGTTTCTTCATCAAAGTACAAATGTTACCATATGCTTTAAAATCTACTTCAACCGACAAATCTGACTTACAGGTAAAATTAAGCGAAATTCATATAAGTGAAGATAACGCAATTACTTTTGTAACTATTTCCCAAAAAGGTTTTTCTATCCCAATTGTACCAACATCCAAAGTTAGAATTTCATCAAATATTAGGAAGCTCCTCAAGCAGGCACACAAGCTCTCTAAACTTTAATATTTTATGTAAAAACATGAATCAATATTTTGAAATAACTTGTACACATTTTCATATTTTTTTATTTAATCAACACTTTCACAGCAATTTCCAAGAGAGATAGACATAACTCTTAGCTGCTAATTGTTGAGAAGATTTAAAAGAATATGGTAGCACATGTAATGTTACACAAAGAGTAGAAGATGTTATATGTAGTAGTATTTTAACGTTGCAGTGAATTCTTATCAAAAATAAAATTTGAGACTAGTAAAAAGCAGAAAAAAAAGGCAGGTAACACAATGATAGAAAAAATCTTCAAGTAAGTTTAAATTACATTTAGCTTCAATAACAAATTTTCAATAAATAATCTTATATTAAATAATTTAAACAAATTAGTCTCTTACTTCACTAGCAACAAATATTTCATTTGTCTGCTGAGTTACCCTTATAAAGGTAGTGCGTCGAGGAAGCTCCTTTAATTTTCCGGCACCAGTGTAGGTACATGCAGAGCGTAAACCTCCGAGTACATCCAAAACAGTTTTCTCAATATCTCCACGATAAGGCACTTCCACCGTTTTTCCTTCGGAAGCCCTGTAAACAAGATTTTGTGGAAACCATGAAATATGCTGCGATATTAGAAGTTAATGTTTTGAATTTTAAAGTGATGAATTTCAACATTAAACTGATTTTTCTTTTTCTATTAGCTACACAAAAGTTCAAAAATAATGATATTTTGGTTAAATCATTACAGTATTGACATCACAAAGTCAAAGGGACAGCAAAAAAAAATGAGATATAGAGTTTTTGAGATAACGAGGTCATGATTATAATAAAATATTCTAAAAATCAACCACAATCGTTAAAAATAAGTGGAAACCTGTAATGAAAGTTGAAAAAAAGTCCTAATACAATAACAAAAATTTTTAATTTTTAAAATGAGTCAAAAATGAAAGAGAAAAAATAATATAATGGAACGCTCCAGTGAAGTAGCAAAATGTAGAGATTTACAATGACTAAACTTATCAGAGATTTGGATTACCAAGTTGCAGAACGGCTTCAAACAACTGTTCTGCAACTTGGAATGGTTGTTAAAGTTTCGAGCGCACTGGAACAATAGCAGTTGAACAAAGGATTGCACCATTCCCTGTGTCTCTAAAGGGGTTTTTCGTTCATCTCCCCTTTTTACGAAGGTGGAAATAGTCAAAAAGTCCAATGAAATGGTGTGAGAAGGGGATGAAAAGTTTTAGGCAGGTTTTTTGCCATCTCAGGACTTACATTTCCTGACACTCTCGGGCTCTAGAATGAAAGTGACAACATATAAGCTTCTCTGAATTATTCCTACCCTCTTAGAGAAATAATGAAGGGTGGGAGAAATTTTTGGAAGCATTCCTTGTTTCAAGACAATAAACTGCGATTTTTCAGGAAAAATTAGTTTTGACTTCGAAAAATATTCAACATAACAAGGTTTTGATTCAAAACTCTTAGACATAGGAATGGAAAATAACATTAGATAAATAGGCAAAATCAAGGGGAAAAATAATTTTTGTGTTGTATCAAGGTTTTTGAGATATCGAAGTTTGAGAGTATACTGTAGTTTACATTTATTACAAGTTCTATTTAATTCACTGTTTAATCAGGAGTTATGTTCATGACATAATACAGCTTTAATGGGGAATGGGTGCAAAACTTCAGCTAAGGTGCTGCTCCAAAAATAAAGCAAATATCAAGAATCATATGCATGAAGTATGAAAGTGTCTACTTATCGCAAATGAGCAATGTTATAACTCATATTAAACAACCTAAGTGGAACATAAATTCAAGTCAAGAAGTTCCCAAACCAATATACCTTTAATGGTAAGTAGTGCAATCTTCAAACAAAGGGTGGGGTAAGTAAGTACTGCTGTATTAAAATAAAGAGAGAGAACATAGACCTCTCTCCTCTCTCAATTTCATCACTATTGCTACATGCATAATTCCAGGAATCGCAGAGTACCTAACATTTGTCCTAGCTTCATTAATTTGTCTTTTTTCTCTTGCCAAATTTCAAATGAAAAACTTTTTTTTTTTAAGAGGAAAAATTCTTATTAAACAACATTTTAAATAATAAAAATCTGATAATGAAAAAATGCTTAGATTTTTTTCCATTTATATACCGTTTTTTTTTGCAAGTGAAAAAAAACAAAAAAACATTGTCTTTATCAGCATTACAAACAGCTTCACAAAAAGTATTGTTGTAAATTCTGTAAATAGTAATTATTTTTATAACCAATTTGTTGTAATCTGGCTAATTTTGGCATTTATTCCATTTTTTTTCATCTAAAATTATCTTAGTAATGTAACCTGTAAAAAGTTTCTTATAATGAATAAACATCCCCCTTACATTTAAATAAAGTATACAGTCCCCATTTCTGATAAGATTCGTAAATGAATAAAAAGAAAATATAAGAAATATTGGTAAAACATAGAATTTTCGGAAGTGATTTATAAATAGTCATGGCGGTGTGATCAGTTCTTAGTCTCGTCATAGTCCTTGCACTGGAAAGTGTGTATTAGCTGTTATTGTGAAGCCATTGCGCTGTGTTTTTGTGTATTTTGATGTAAATATGTGTGCTACCGTTGAGTTTAAAGTATGAATTGATATTTGCTTAATTGCTAAAGTTAATTTAACAGTTGTTAACTACATTTCTTGTACTTAGCTGCAAATAAATCTCCTGTATTTTTCTCAAAAACTGTATCGTTATTACAGAATTCCTTGAAGTGACTGGACTCGTAACAATCAAGGGCGCCCATATAGGGGGACAAGTGGGGGTTCAAGCCCACTTTAGAAATTAGAACTTCCTTGCTTTTAGTACTTTTTTTTCTTTACAAAAATGTAAAAACATTTCTTCTCCAGCTATCAATGAATAATTTATTAAAAATGTCAAACTTAAATAACTCTAATCTGTACTGAAATCAGTTTCTATGGAAAGATATCCTGCTAAACCATGGGGAAAATATCTGAGCTCCAATTAAAATTTTACAAATGGGCACCATGGTAACAATATTAACACAACAAAATGAAATAAGCTGAAATGAAGAAAAATATATGCATAATTCAAATAACCTGTATTCAGCAACCCCGCCATGATATCTTTGCATAGCAGTTGCAGAACTCATACCATAGAATAATTTAACTTTTTTCCCATTCTTTTCAAAAATATCTCCACCTGATTGGTCATGCCCAGCAAACATTCCACCAATCATTACAAAATCAGCTCCTGCACCAAACGCTTTAGCAACATCTCCAGGGCATGTACAACCACCGTCCTATAAACATTCAAAATTTTAGTAACAATAAATTTAAAAAAAAAAAAATAAAAAAAAGCAACAAACTTTCAATCAATGCATACAATGTTATTACACAATTTGAATCTTGTTTTTAAGACTTTTGGAGCCATTTAAACCTTTCGCACTCTGCACTTCTTTGGACACGACAACAACAACAACAACACAATTTGAACATTACTTTAATGCAACAAACAGATGAAATACATTAAGTACATCCACACAATATTATACGTGAAATTTTCATTTAACATTGACGTTTTATTGATGGTTTTAACTTACCGGCGGTTTTGCATGTCTTATCACGCCATAGGAAGATCACATCGAGAGCGTTTTACACGTATTTTTCTGATACTAAATTTTCGTTGTCAAACGATCCAAGGCGTAGAATCCTGCGTTTCCTTTCCCCTCTCCTGAGAGCGGCACCCCAGAGTGCAGGGACCCACCTTCTGTATTCACAAACGCAAACAATGCCCATTCATCAGGTTGGGGTTTCAAGGTTCAGTGCATCCTTCTTATCAAAGCAAAGATTTCTAAGCAAAACTTCTTGCTATTTATTTTAAGTATCTGCTAAAAGCAAAGCTGTATTCCAAGAATGAAATATCCACTTCTCTTTCTTCTAAGCTTAAAATTAACATTTAATTAATAATTGTGCTGTAAATGGATGCAACATAATTTAATCGACGACAATGACATTCAATTACATTTCAAATAAATTAATAAATAAAAGCCGTGAGATGTCAAATCTAACAAAAACAAACTAAGTATCCTTTTGGAAATAAATTTATAGCTACGGCTTTATTTGCTACTAACATATAATTTAGGAACTTTAAGTGTTATAAAATCACAATGCTGTAAAGAAAACCAAAGAGCGGAAGTACATGTAAAAGATCAATTTTCAACTTTTATGTGCACTAACTCGCATTTTACGCACATTTAGGCAGATGTTGTACTCAAAACACATTATAAAAAATATAAAAAAAAGGGGATATTTTTTCAAATTCATTTACTCTAACTGATTGGCCTTAGTTTTGGTCGCAAATTTCAATCGTTAATATCAGAAACATTTTAAATTCACCGATTCTGTCTAATACTTCAGCTTATAATTATTTTAATCACAAAGAAAAACAAACAATTATCTCTTAGCATACAATTTCAATTCTGTATAAGTAAAAAAAAAAAAAAAAACTAAATAAACAATATATAGTAAGAGCAAAAATTTTGCTCAACACCAGGCAGCTATTGTGTTAACTTTTATACAAAAAAAAAAAAAAAAAAAAACTTCAGTTGTTAGCAAAGAACAATAATAATATATTTTTTATTGTTATTAAAAATGGAAAAGTATATGAAAATGAATAGTTTTCAAAAAAAGAATTTGGATTTTTCAAAGATGAGCCATTTTACTCAACTTTGAACGCTTAGATACCTAGTTATGAATGAAATTGCATTCCGGTAAATGGGTCTCTTAGCGAAAGAATCGATAAATAGCTGATTTGAAGGAATATTTTACATTTCAATGGAATTTTTCTTGTAACAAGTGGTTTTTTTTTTGGTTACTGATCTGGCAGATTTTTTTGAAAAGTTAATGGAACTTTCATTATGTCGCGTGTTTAAATGAATAGCGCTTTTAATCAGTCTAATGAAAATTGAAAGGTAATCGGAGAAAATCAAAATAGAAAAGTCATCATATTTTTCATTTTTTTTTTTTTTTTGACTTCTATATTTTGCTTGGTAATTATCTGATTTGACTTTTTTTTTTTTTTAGCTCCAGTTAAACGCTTTTTTTTTTTTTTTTTTAAATTTTCAAGCCAACCATGTAACCAACGGAAGAAATTCAAGCAGAAATTCTATTCCAAAAATATATTGTACTACACTCATGGCATTGATCTGGAAGATACACTATTTTTAGTTTTACAAAGAAGAGTTTTTGCCTTCGATAGCTTCAAGGACACATTTTATTTATGGTTAATGAAAAAACCTACAAAATGCATGCCCATTCTGGCATTGTACTTCTAAAAGACTTTTGTAGAAGGATAGTATATTTCTTTGTCCAGAATCGTATTTTACTTCATTCTTTTTCACGTCCAAATATCAATATACTAAAGGAACTAGTAAGATTAGACAGTGTTTCTTTAATAATAGCTTTGTTAAATACGCCATAGCTCAGTGAATGTTGGATATAGTATTTGTTTTCCGATTTTCAAACGGGATCGTAGACAGTCCCGATTTTCATTCAAAAACCCAGTGTCTCTCCCAGTTTACTTCACGTCTCGGTAAAATATAAGTTTCATTACAGATGAGCAAAAAAATATAAAAATAATTATAACCATGAAGGATTAATTAAAATTATAAATTTGTCATTTCTGTACCTCGTAGCCAGACTGACGTAAGTCAAAAAATATGAATTTTTTGTTTATTACTACTAGGATTCTCCGATATATATCAGTCGATATATATCATGATATATATCCGATATTTATTCTGAAAATATCATGATATTTTGATATTTATTTTTCCAACTACGGCATTTTCAATATAAAAATTATATTAATCATAGTAATATCGTTGATTTATTATTAAAAATAACCAAAAAGTTATGTACTATAGTTTTATGATGTATTAATACACATTAATATAACAAAATAATATATTCTTTTTTTTACTTTTTATTCATAAAATTATTAGTAATGTAACAATTTTAATGCACATTAAAAGTACCTAATTAAATATTTAACATTGGTTGGAAAAAAAGAAAATGTCTTATGACTGTGCTCCTGACTGTGCATATTGTCTGAATCATATAACTGTGTAAAAGTAGCTAACAGAAGACAAATGAGTAGAACAGCTAATGCTATATTAACTCTTTTAAAATTGACTAAAATGTAAAATGAAATATTAGACATGAATAATTAAAGAAAGATTAATTTTAAGTCTACATATTATAATAATAATTAAAGAGTGATTTGAGAATGCATTAACTATTTTGAAGACATTAGTTTGTGTTGATTGAAAATATCGGATATATATTAAAATATCGGATATTTTAGATATTTTCGAAAATTGCATTCACCAGACATATTTTTTTCTCTCCTGTTAAGTCGCGTTTGTGACTCACGTTAGTTTAGCTCTGAGGTACAGATTTGTAATTTATAACCTGTAAAATTACTATCGGATTAGCTTGTAAGGAATTTTACAAAAAAATTTAAAACAAAAAAGACTTTCTAAAAAAAGTCCTAGCCAATGCAAATATCGTTCAAAATTCAATTCCTCATTTCTTGCTAAAGTAACTTCAAAAAATTAACATTTACAAAATAAATTGTTTAAATGTATCTGCTTGCGCCATGTATCATTTATTATTCCTGGTTTAGGCTGATAATTAGTAATCATTTATTCATAGCATTTAGAATAAACTACCTTCTAAAACACTCTGAAAACCAGCCGGGGTGTGTACCTTTTGAAATACCCACGATGGGGGGGGGGAGGGCTCCTGGTTGAGCATTTCGGAAATAAGGCAAGTCTAGGTATACCGCTATTACGATCAATTAGTCTCAAATATAGCGAGATTCGAAACATACTGTTACAAATTCTGTAAATAGTAATTATTGTAGTAACGTAACCTGTAAATAGTTTCCCGTAATGAATATACAACCCCTTTTCATTCCGCTAAAGTATACGACCCCCTATTTCCTTTTCTTTTCATTGATAAAACTTGATAACGGTCTACGCATTTCGGGAAGCAGAAAGAATGTTATGGAAACT
Source organism: Uloborus diversus (assembly GCF_026930045.1). NCBI lineage: Eukaryota > Metazoa > Arthropoda > Arachnida > Araneae > Uloboridae > Uloborus > Uloborus diversus. The sequence continues at coordinate 38,765,448 of NC_072734.1, forward strand.
TCTTCGATGTTTATAAAGGCGTCCTGCATGATAAAAAGTGGAGTTTCGATTGAGCATTCGAACTGAGAGCGTATTTGCTCTGTTTATAGCGAGGCATTTCGCTGTGTTGTTTTCGTATTTGGAAGTAAATACGTGTGTAACCGTTGAGTTTACGGTGTTGAGTGATATTTGCTTAATTGCTGATGATTATTTTAGCAGTTGTTAACGATTTCTCCCGTACATAGTGTAAATAAAGCTCCTGTGTTTTTATCAAGAACTGTGTCTTCATTTCAAGAAAGTGGAAGTCGCACCGAATCCGTTACAATTAGCGCCCAACGTGGGGCTACTTCAGGACTTTCTTGCAGTAAGTGTGACTTTGGACATTTTTTCATAAAGACTTTTTAAATTTGGACTTTATTTTTATGGTGATTACTCGCGCAATGGATGAACAATTAAAACAACTGCTTGATGCAATCAACTCTGTGAAGAGTGATATGGCGGCCAATCAAGAACAATTAAAAAATGATATGGCGGCTAATCAAGAACAATTAAAAAATGATATGGCGGCTAATCAAGAACAATTAAAAAGGATATGGCGTCTAATCAAGGACAATGGAAAAGTGATTTAATGGTGCTGAAAAATGATTTAGCTTCTAACCAAGAGGAAATTAAAAACGACCTTACTTTGGTAAAGACTGTGATGGAAAATAAATTTAATGAGATAGAGCATCGAGTTGATACTTTTGATGAAAAATTTGAAACAGTAGAAAACCGTAGAGTGCCAGAAAGATTTCAGCCGACTCCAGTTGAAGTCCCGTTTCCAGAAAACCGGGGAAACCCTGCAAGAGCTTGCAGCGGATATCGAGAGACTGTCTCATCTTGCTTTTTGGGACTGCCCTGCGGATGTTCGAGACAACCTGGCACTCAACTACTACATCGACGGGGTTCGAGATCCGGAGATCCAGAAAGCTCTACGGATGGCGGATGTCAAAGACCTGAATTCTGCTGTTGTGTATGCGATGAAGTTGGAGGCCGCCCAGCAAGCAACCCGTGTGGATCGCCATCCCATCTGAACTCTGGAAGCTGATGAGTCTGATTCCAGGTCGTCCCATCTCGCTGAACTTGAGAGACAACTCGGTGACTTGGCAAGACATCTGAACAGCATAACAGCCCAAAAGAAACAAGAGCAGAAGTGCTGGAAATGCGGTAGTGAAGGACACCTGCGAAGGAGTTGTCCGGCTCGCCAAGCTACGCGAGGGAAGGAAATTACCACCACCAGAGCTCTGCAGATTTCCTCTTCTAGTAGCGGCAGTAATGGACTTTTTATTTACGCACATGTAAATGGGAACCCCTGCAGACTGATTGTCGACACTGGAGCCAATGTGACAATCGTTAGGATAGATGTGGCTCGTGAATTTGGATTGAAAATGTTGTGGACATCGCCACGCGTAAGTCTCCAGACTGTGACAGGTGACAAAATTGAGATTGAGGGTAAAGTGGACTTGGAAATAGTGTTTGGGAATGCCACCTACCATCACACGGCATTCGTTGCTCATATCACGGACCCCTTCATTCTCGGATTGGACTTTTTAAAGAAATACGACTTCACCCTCGACTTCAAGACTAATGAACTGCACTCGATGAGAGAAGACATAGCCATCTTCAACGTTGAAAATGATGTAAAATCCGCTCATCAAATAATAGCCCAAACAGATTTAACGATTCCTTCAAGGTCAGAATCATTAATACCTGGCTCCATTGAGGAAACCAATAGTTTTCGATTTGGACTCATTGAATACCCTAACCTAAGCAATAGCCTAAAAGGAGTGCCGGTAGCATCTACGCTTGTGGACCTTTCTAAGGATGTAATTCCTGTGAGAGTCGCCAACGTGAGTGAAAGGCCAAGGAATATCCGGAAAGGTGAAGTGTTAGCAACTTGTACTCCAGTAAACTGCATCATTAGAAGAATCAATTCCCCCGAGACTGTCTTCTGAGTCCTTGAAATCGAAGTTAATTGGGAGTGCGCCATTATCGAAAGATCAAAGAACTGCTGCGGAACAATTGGTGGATGACTTCAAGCATCTGTTTTCATCTACATCGGAGGATGTTGGCCGTACGAATTTAACGCAGCATAGGATCTACACTGGAGAACACCCCCCTATTAAACAGCATCCAAGACGACTACCGTTCGCCAAGAAGGAAGAGGTTGAGACCCTCCTGAAAGAGATGCAGGAGAATGATGTCATCGAACCCTCCTCCAGTCCTTGGGCCTCTCCCATCGTCTTGGTCCGAAAGAAAGATGGCTCCACCAGATTTTGTGTCGATTACCGGCGGCTGAATGAAATCACCAAGAAAGACAGTTACCCTCTTCCACGGATAGACGACACCTTGGACACTCTTTCCGGACACAAGTGGTTTTCAACCCTGGACTTGAAGAGTGGCTACTGGCAGGTTGAGATACACCCTGATGACCGAGAGAAGACAGCGTTTACAACTGGACAAGGCTTATGACAGTTTAAAGTGATGCCCTTCGGCCTCTGCAATGCACCAGCTACGTTCGAGCGTCTTAGGGAGACAGTGTTAAGAGGACTTTCCTACAAATCCTGTCTGGTCTACTTAGACAATATCATCATCGTGGGACGCAGTTTCGAAGAACATCTGGCAAATCTTAGGAAGGTGCTGCAAAAGCTTAAGTAAGCCAATCTGAAGTTAACCCCGTCCAAATGTAATTTGTTCCGCCGGGAAGTGAACTACCTTGGTCACATCATCTCTTCTGAAGGTGTACAAACAGATCCAGAAAAGGTATCTGCTGTCAAGAGTTGGAGTCGTCCCGAAAACATCCATCAGCTGCGAAGTTTCCTGGGGCTCTGCACGTACTACAGGAAGTTTGTAAAGGGTTTTTCCAACACTGCACGACCTTTGCATAAGCTGACGGAGAGCAAGCAAAAGTTTGAATGGTCCAAAGAATGCGAAGATGCATTTCTATGACTGAAGGAGGCTTTAACATCAACGCCTATCCTCGCCTATCCTCAGCCTGAAAAATCCTTCATCCTGGACACTGATGCGAGCAACGAGGGCATCGGAACACCTTTGCAGATTCATTCCGATCAAGGGAGGAATTTCATCTCTGCTGTGTTTAAGGGCCTATGTCAAATTTTCCGAATTGAGAAAACTAGGACAACACCACTACACCCACAATCGGACGGCATGGTAGAGAGATTTAACCGCACAATCCTGAATAATCTCCCGCTTATGGTATCCAGAAATCAACAGGATTGGGACAAGAAGCTACCTTTGTTCCTGCTGGCCTACCGCAGTGCTGTCCACGAGACTACCGGATATGCCCCATCTCAGATGCTCTTCGGACGAGAGCTTCGGCTACCTTGTGATATCGTCTTCAGTCGTCCTCCGGATGCGCCTTCATCGCCTGAGGAGGATCTACAGGCCCGGTTGAAAGACGTTCATAACTTCGCATGAGAGCGAATCAACATCGCGGCGGAGAAGATGAAGACCCAATACGACATAAGGTCTACTGGACATGAATTCAACGAAGGTGACAAGGTTTGGTTATGGAATCCCATCCGACGGAAAGGTCTGTCACCCAAATTGCAGTCGCATTGGGATGGATCCTACAAAGTCCTTAACCGACTAAATGACGTCGTAGTGAGGATCCAAAAATCACCTAATGCAAAACCTAAGGTTGTACATTATGATCGGTTAGCCCCATACTATGGCCATAGTTCATGAGTATTATGTAAACAACCATGGTTGATAACATAAAAGTTGTAGATAATTTTTTTGCTTTTAATGTTTAGTAATATTTCTTGTTATTATTGCGTCTCCTATGCATTATTGGTTATTATTTAATGTGTGTATTTGTTAACTTGTGATAGACTTGTATTTGCACCCTTTCTGGGGATTGTACTGCCCGGGACGTGCAGTCCTTGGGAAGGGGGCAATGTTACAAATTCTGTAAATAGTAATTATTGTAGTAACGTAACCTGTAAATAGTTTCCCGTAATGAATATACAACCCCTTTTCATTCCGCTAAAGTATACGATCCCCATTTCCTTTTCTTTTCATTGATAAAATTTGATAACGGTCTACGCATTTCGGGAAGCAGAAAGAATGTTGTGGAAACTTCTTCGATGCTTATAAAGGCGTCCTGCGTGATAAAAAGTGGAGTTTCGATTGAGAATTCGAACTGAGAGCGTATTTGCTCTGTTTATAGCGAGGCATTTTGCTGTGTTGTTTTCGTATTTGGAAGTAAATACGTGTGTAACCGTTGAGTTTACGGTGTTGAGTGATATTTGCTTAATTGCTGATGATTATTTTAGCAGTTGTTACCGATTTCTCCTGTACATAGTGTAAATAAAGCTCCTGTGTCATAGTGTAAATAAAGCTCCTGAAATCAAGAACTGTGTCTTCATTTCAAGAAAGTGGAAGTCGCACCGAATCCGTTACAATACTAAAAATTCCCAAATAAAGAAATAAATATACATATACAAACATAGTATGTGAAAAGTATGCACAGATGTATAAATTTGCAGTGCTTTTTTCTCCCAGTGTTAAAAAAAACAACGAATTGCTATTGCGCGGAAGGGGGGAGGAAATTCCTTTATTGCTTTTTATTATTACGCATCATTTCAGGTTATGCAAAACATTACAATCATAACTAAATGCATTTAGCTATTTCATATTGCAATAACTTGTTCCAAATATTGTTTTATATATGTTGAATATGAGTAGTTAAATTCAATAATAAAATATGTGAATAGTAATTTTGAGTAGTAGTAGGAGGAGATAGTAATTCCAGAGATTTAAAATCTATATTATTACTTCATAAATATTACAGAAAGTTGTGGTTTGTAAAACACGACTGTCTGAAAGGAATTCAACTCTTGTTTGCTAAACATGTTGAGGGAGAAATGGACGGGACGGACCTTGGCAGCATGTCTGAAAGAGTTCGACTCTTCCCTGCGACACGCGTTGGAAAGAAAGGGGTTGAGTTTTGACAGCACGTCCTGGTCAAAAGGGATCAAGTTCTTTTTTTCTCCTTCCGAAAGGGGGAGGAAATTTCAAAATAAAAAGCATTGAACATTTCGAGCAGATAGCCATGTTCCCAAGGTGACCTTTTCCAGGTGAAATTCCGCACGTGTGTGAAACCGCCAATGAGTTAAAGGGTTTAATTGAAGAAAGCAATAACTGAATAGGAAAAAAGAATGCTGTCATTAAGTAGCAAATGAGTTCTTTTACAAACATGATATAAAGTATAGGAAATAAAATACAGGGAGAAGAGACGTGTTACCTAAGTGGTAACACAAGGTGTGTTACCTAAGTGGTAACACAGGGTCTGGCCAAAGGAAATTTAGGTCCGCTAATGAACCCTTCACAAAAATCCAATCAACCAAAACGGACCTTTCACAAAATCCTGATCAACCAAAATGAACCTCTTCAGAAAATTCTGATAAACAAAAACAGATCTTTCACAAATTGTTTATTGAAAGAGCAAATCTCGAATCAAAATAACACATATTCCCGTACATAAAACTGATAATTTTTGGAACCCTTTTTAAAGTTACATTAGAGGGATCAGCATATACAGAATCTGCTAATTAAAAAAAAAAAGAAATGGCACTCTTGTGATGCTTCTGTAAACGATAAATAACTACTACTAACTACTACAATAAATAGATTGCTTGTTTGCTTCTTTGAAAGAAATTAACAGCTGAAAGTCAGTTTGGTTTATAATTTTGTTTGTTAGTTTTGTGCAGCGGTGTTGTTATAAACTTCTCTGAAAAAGCATCAACCTTCTCTGAAAAGGTGTCATACCCACTTTTTTCCCTGCTTATAACTTAATTTCTCCCTGCTCATGATGCTTGTTTATTTCTTTGAAAGAAATTAACAGCTGAAAGTCAGTTTGGTTTATAGTTTTGTTTGTTAGTTTTGTGCAGTGGTGCTGTTGTAAACTTCTCTGAAAAAGTATCAACCTTCTCTGAAAACGCCAACGCTCTCTGAAAGGGGGTAATAAGCGCTTTTATCCCTGCTCATGATTTAATAAACAGTGTACAGTGAAATGAACTTAGAACTACAAAGGATAGTAGGGGTGGGAGGGGGGGGGGAATGTGGTCGCTTCAGATAGGGTTACCAACTTCAAATTTCAGACAGGGTTACCAACTTCAAACTTATTGCGATGTTTAACTGTTTTTTTTTTAAGGAGAATTAACTTCAAATAAACTCTTTTATTTAACGTTTTTTTCTTTTTATGCCTACATTTTGAAAAATGCAATCTTTTTACATCCAATATGAGAATTATATCTTGTTCTTTTTTCAAGCTAACTTTGCTTTATTAAAATGCAAATAAATGAAAAGTCTCTTTATTTTTGTAACAATGCTTATTTCAAGTTTTTAAAGTGAAATTCTATTCTCTTTTATTGAGTCAAAAATTAAAATCCTGAATCAATGGTTTATTTATTTTTCTTTTGTTTTGCTTCAACTGTGTCCAGATATTAATGATATGTTTATCATAGGACACTAAAATGCAATTCTAAATTAATTTTATTAAAAATATTTCTTTTACAAGCTGCCATTTTTATACTTTTGATGCCTTCATTTTGAGGACTGCGATCTCTTTGCATCCACTATGGTCATCGAGTTTTTGGAATTTTCCATGTTTAATACGTTTTGTTAAGAGGTAAACAAATAAAATCTTTTTTTATTTTTAGAAAAATCATGGAATTTATAAGTTTTAAACGAAATTCTGTGCTTTTTAAGTGTGCCTTGTGTGAAAAAGTTAAATGCTGAACCCCTGCCTGAATTTTATTATTTGTTACAATTGTTTTAAATACTATACATATAATATTTCTGGTATTATTTAACATAATGTAGAATGGTAGATAAATATTGATACTTGAGGGGTGTCCATCTCCCAGAGAGCGACGCTCCCCATCCCCTCGAATACTAGAAAAACACACAAGAATGATATTCTCAACAGAAAAGGGGGAAAACACTCAACTTTAAATGTCAATAATGCAGTTTGTGCCGTCTCAAAATTCTGAAACTTTGTTCTCACAAAAAAAAAAAATTTTTTTTCGCAAAATTATTTGATTTTTCACAAAATATTTTATATTTCACAAAAAAACGGACCTTGTGAAAAATCCTGGACAGACCCCTGTAACATGCATAAAAAAATCTTGTTTCACACAAGTTAGTAGAAATCATCTCATTATAATAAATAAATCTCATTTTACAAACTCCAAAAGATCAGCAAAATCATTTCGCTGTAGCAAAACTTTGTAATATCGATATTACAAAGGTTGACATTCTGATGTAATTTGAAATGAGGATTACCAAAGTCTTCAGTAGAACAAGATTTTTGCAAAAACAGATTTCAATAAATCAGGCTTTGACTGTATCCCAAATTAGCACATACAAATCAAATGAATACCATTGTCAACAAAGTAACATTAAAAGATAATGCTGATAAAGCACACAAAAGCAACTAAATCGCTAACACCTGTTTTGGGGTTTCAAGGAAGCCCCTTTTCAATGCAAAATACAGAGCTTCTGGAAGTTAAGTAATCTGAAAAAAGATTTCAGGATAACTTTACATCAAGAAGCTCACAATATTTTTTATTGAAAAAGCGCTTCCTTGAAAACCTGAAATAAACAAGTTAAGTAATCCCAAAAAAGATTTTCGGTTGACTTTACGTCAAGAAGCTCACAATGTACTGCATTAATAATGGGTTTCCTGGAACTCCTGCAACAAATTTAGTTGCTATTTTGCCCTTTATCAATATTGCATTTTTTATTGTTATCTGGCACATATGTTACATATGGATCTTATAAAAGGTGCATATAAGTGGTAAGCACCATTTATATTGCATTCAAGGGACTGAAGAAAACTGATGCATAAATGAAAAGATATTTTAATCAATGCTTTTAGGCTAATTAGAGCCTAGTAATTAGGGCTAAGCTCACTTTGTGATCAGAGCCTAAGGTGATATTGAACCAACATGAGATGAGGGGTATGTGTTTATAAAATCTGAAGGCCCAAAAGTTCAGTGGTCAGTTAAGCAGTTTACCATTAGATATGTTCAGTAAATTACCGCCATTAGCCAGTGGAAGAAATGCCTTTTTCAATGCAAAAAAAAAAAAAAGAGGTGATGGATGAAAAGACATCCAACAAAAGCCAAGAGCCAGATAAGCAGGCAGCTTAAAAAATAAAAATATCGGATTAACCAAACACCAATGAGAAAATTATAAACCAATAAAGAACCAATAGGAATGCAAACAATGAGCAAGAGCTTTCTTGCAGGTACGCCACAAGAGAAAGATAGAATTGGATTGGATGAAGATTAAGCCATAAAGCTAAAACAAAAAACAATGTCAATAACCGTGAATTGCAAGAAAATAAAAGTTGCCTGAAAGAAAAAAGGAAATGTAACAACCAGGAAATAAAACAAATCAAAAACAAAAGTTTTAGAAAAAGAAAAATATTTTTTTAAAAAAGGGGTGAGGGATGTCAACCGCATTACAAAAGCGAAAACTAGTAAAAAATAAACAAAGCAAGATAGATAAAAATGGATAGGGAAAGGAAAAATTTATAAATATGGAAACCAGACATTAGAAAAGTACGGAACAGCTTTAGATCATCAACTAAGTTAAAACTATTTCTCAAAATATTGAAAGATTCCCAAAAGTCAAGATCTGATGAGTTGGGGCATATTTGGATAATTTGATAAGAGTTAAAATATAAAAGTGTGATTCGAATCCCAACAATGTTGGGCAATGCTAGACTTATTTAATTGTTGTTTCTACAAATAACTTTGATGCTCTTTCAAGCAAAATTTTAAAGCATGCCGAGTCTGTCTAATATAGGCAAGATTGCAACTATAATTAATTTTATGAATTCCACAACAATTAAGATGCTGAATAGGATCTTTAAGAGAAGAGAATGAAAGTTTTTTTCCAGGAGAGAACACCACATAAAATAAATTTCTAGTCACATGCCAGACTTTATATGCTTGCAGGGAACGTTTGAACCACGAGTCATAGTTTAGAGACCCCTGGTCTATAGAATGGAAATAGGAACATGAAACTTTATTCACCATTTCTAATTTTGTTAAACCTGCATTCATCTTTTTAAAACTTCATTTTTATCTTACTGTGAAAATGCCTCACTGTTCTGTGACACTTTAAGTTTTTAAGTGTAGCAAAACATCAAAAGATAGAATATGGAGAAAAAATTGCTTACCAATCAAATTAGTCCTAATGAGTACGGTGAAATGACTTTCCTTTTGCTCTGTCACAACACTACCTAACCAACCTCTGTTTTCTAGAAAAGTTTCATCCAAAGTAAGAAATAAAGGAACAAAAAAATAACCCGGATGGAAAATTTGATATTTTAGGGGAAAAATGACACACAATGCAGCCTTGAATAAACAAAGTCATCATCATTATAAAAGATATGATTGCATCATACCTGGCTATGAAACGACATCTAAAATAGCCATATAAACAATGTTGTACTGTGCATATTAATATAAAAACAAAATTTAATTACAGATATTATGTGTCCTCCTAATCCATGTGCAGCATCAGCGCACTCTAAGACAGCACTAAGTTGAGGATATCCAACACCAGTCTTTTTTCTCGTAGTGCAAACAGAGCCAGGTCCAATTCCTACCTTGATTACATCTGCTCCAGACAAAATGAGTTCTTCTACCATCTCGCCAGTTACAACATTACCAGCCTAGTAAAATAATAAAATTAAATGCGAAAGTGAATCATACGTAATTATAAGTACAAAATTTATATGAAGATGCGATACAATTTTGACATTTCTAAAGTTAAATATCATCACTTCAGAGCAACAGTATGATATTTCACCATTGTGATGATATAGATATACAGTTGGTTCTCTGTTTAACGACGGCTTTTCACGGTCTCAGTTGGTTCACTGTAGTGTTAAAAGCATTCTATTTAAGGACGTTTTCTACTTAAGGGTGACTTTTTGTGGTTCATTGAAAGTCATTAAACAGTGAGCCAACTGTAACTAGTTATATCTATCATCTGATGATGATACATATAAACTCCCTCCCCCCCCCTTCTTTGGATTATTTTGGTCGCGTTGAATATGAATTGAAGCACACTATTTATTACATGCAAATTATTATTTTTTGTCATTAGTTATAAAAGTCTGCTTTGAAAGTACAGTTTGTGCCTTTTTGCCTTTATTCATATTTGAGTACATCAGTATTCATGATTTTTAAGAATCTTTTTTTTTTTAATTTTTTTTTACAATAACTTTCTACAGTTGTTTTTATGAATGTAATAGCACATACTAAAATGCTCATGGGGAGTATAAAAATGCGTTGTAACACTTGAACTAGATTTGGGGGACGTTTTTACATACTGCAAAAAACCTCACTTAATACCACATATTTATTAATTAAATACAGTGAGATCCTGTTATACCATGCCTCAATATGGTACAGATTCAGATATAATGCATTTACTATCATGTCCCAGGACATTTGAACCACACTTCATCATTGCTGTTTGTAACCATTTCCTTCATATGCATTTAGAACCAATTTCTTCCTGCTCAAACACCAAATTCAGTCAGTACAGTCCCATCTCTTTTCAACAAACAAAATATTCTTTTAAAAGATCCTCACTCTCTTACAGGTAAAGTCCCTTTTATACTATACTCTAGATCCCCATCTTTTAGCAGTTTTGCTGTTTTCCAACCCAGAACACTATCACTTACTAAAGGGCAAATACAGCTTTTGGTAAAGAATGGGTCATTATCGGAGAGACCCTGATAATATAGATAAACAGGTGAACCTTGTTCATAGAAAATCCTAAAAAATTGCAGACAATTTTGATGTATATACATATATATATTTTTTACAAAGTTCTTGATTTACCCCAGTTTTATATCTACAGTATGTCTTTATTTAGTTGATTGAATTACAACAGCTTTTGTTACATGTAAAACCAACTCATTTATTTTTAATCAAAATGTTTTAGCTACTGAGCTAGTTTCGCTAGCACTCTACTGCATATAATTTTACATTTTTGTTGTTGGTCATGATTTAGGACAAAAAGTACATAGCAGTTTTTGCAAAAAATTTAAATGACATTAGTTTATTTGAGTTCACAGACAGTTTTACATTTTATATAGATCTCTATGCAGTTCATTAAAACACTTTCAAAATGCAGCAATACCTGATGTCCAAAACTTATGTCCAAAATCAAAGTCACAAACATAAAATCTGCGAAAACTGAAAAACTATTCAGTGTTGCCACGAAATTTCGCACATTACAATGAGAGAACCAACATAGAAACATAACATGAAAAAGATTTTAATTGAAGATTAAGAAACAGGATATATTAAAAAGTGTTAAATTATGCATCAGACAAAGCATATCTTGAGAAAAGCCTGTCTAATATGGAGTGTGACCATCCTGCACTGCTATACAAGCCTCACAACGATGTTTCATACAGTTTATGACAGTGTCAATAAATGCTTCCTGGGGTAACCAAGTTCATTCTTTTAAAAGAACAGCTTTTAACTCTTGGAAGGCATTAAGAGGGAAGGTTACACTATGCAATGGCTCTTCCGAGACATTCCTCAAGGGCCAGTCCATACGTCGAATATTCTCGCCCTTAACATGTTTGTGACCTTAATTTTGGACATGAGTGTAATTTGATAGAATTATCGAGACTCTTAATTTGAGTTTTGTTAGTTCTGTTTCAAGTTTGTGTAAACATTTTTTTTAACTATACCAAACATGTCTCTTGGCACCCAGGGGGCTCAATGGGGTTCGACTGCAATTGAAGGGCTCAGGGCAAAAACGTGATAAGGCACACTGACTGACTTTTCAATCAAAATTTTTGCTTTTCATAACTAAAATTGAAATAAACATGACAGTGGATTATGACATTTGGAGAAAAACATATCTGGTTTTAATATTGCAGAATATAGAATGTATAATACATAAATATTTGTATAATTTTTAGAAGTTGGAAATTGGCAGGCTGAAATTTTCATATAGATTTTAATATCACATTCTTGCCCCCTCTTCAATTCATTAAATGACTAATGATGATAAAAGCGAAAAGAAAAGTGAACAAAAAATACCATTATTGTATGAGATGGATATGCTGCTCTGACTTGTTTCACAAGAGCAACAAAGTGTTCTGAATATCCATTAGCAACATCAAGACAGATGTATTCTAGGTCTGGAACCTCTTTGATTATAGCACACAGATTTTCAAAATCTCCTTGCGCGGCGCCGATACTTACTGCAACATTCTGTAACATAAAATGAGATTTAATTCACTGAAAATGCAAAATAAAATAAAAGCTTTCAAGAAAAACCATGAGGACTTACTTTAATAGCTGCTGGATTTTCTGCAGCAAATTTTCTCCATTCATCTAATGAATAATGTTTGTGAATGCAGGTAAAAAGACCATGCTGAAAAATATACATAGTAGGACAAAATTCAATCAATGATGTAAAAATTAAGATACAGATGAGCAGAGAAAACAACAAATATAAATACACTCATGTTAGTGAAAATTGCAACACCATGGAAGGATTATCGAAACTGAATGAAATTTATACCACAAAGGACACAGAAAACAATCAAATTTTCAAAGCAATACAACCATATTTAGTGATAAAAATCAATGTCTGGTAAAGCCTGCATGTAATGATATAACAGCTAAGAAATAGAAGTGCCAAAGGGACTTTCCACAAAATCCAAGATTGGGTTCACAAAACTAGCAAGATCTAAGCAAGAGAACACATGATCATTATTTTCAGTAAGTTACCGTCCTATAGCCAGGGCTAAGGCAGAAATACATAAAATACACCGCCAGCACAGTCATTCCATCCGAGGACTGCAGTGTCGTGCTTATTGGCACTTATTGGTCCGGAATAGGAAGTGCCTGAGCTGGAGGTGAAAAACCTCTTAAGGACACCAAGAGTGCCAAAAAAGAGTGTTTGTTAGGCACTCTTGGCATCCTTAAGAGGTTTTTCACCTCCAGTTCAGGCACTTTCTATTACCGGACTGATGAGTGCCAATAAGCACGTCATTGCAGTCCTCGGATGGAATGACTGAGCTGGGGGTGTATTTTACGTATATAATCATTAGTAATTCTTAAAATTTATTCTTTTTTTCATAATTGCAACTAATTCAGCTGGTTGATTATTAATCTTAAAAACAATAAAGTAAGAAAATATGATAATAAATACTATAGTTGATTCTTGAATAATTATTTCTTTGAAACAATTTCTTTAAAAAATGCTGGCAAAATAGTCTGCTGTAAAAAAAAAAAAAAAAAAAAAAAATGTTTTGATATATAGATAGTACAAGTGAGTAAAAATTCCACTGACAGTACTCAGAGGCTTATAGCTCCAGTTCTATTGGACAGATCCAAATGAAACTTCAGACATACAGAGTGAGTCTTAACTCTTAGGCAAAATTTTCAAGGGTGATAGTATGCATAAAGACGAAAAACATTAAGAAAAACTGAGGGTCCCAAATGTCTTCTGAAGGAAATAGACGCCATTATAGTTTACAGTTCAAAGTTCACCAAAATTATATTAATCTTCGAAATAAGTTACCATTTTATAAGGCAAAGAATATTTACAAAACATCAACAGTTCATAAGTATCATAAAATGCATTAAAAATTAACTACCAATTTTTGTTCTCCCATAAATATTGTTTTATTTTATATTTATTTGTGTTAACAGCATTTCTCAATGGAAATATTCCCTATTGAAATGAAATTGCAATTCATTTCACTAGAGATGCACCCAATATTCTGTTGAAATTGGGTTCAATGCATATTGAGCCATGGGCAAAATTTTAAGGGGGGGGGGGGGGGGCTCAGATATTTTCCCCATGGTTTAGCAGGATATTTTCTCCATAGAAACCGATTTCACTACAGATTAGAGTTATTAAATATTGACATTTTTAATAAATTATTCATTAATGGCTGGAGAAGAAATTTGTTCACATTTTTGCAAAGAAAAAGTACTAAGAGCAAGGAAGTTATAATTTCAAATGGGGGAAGGGCTTCAGTCCCTACTTGCCCTTCTATATGGGCGCCCTTGTACTCAGCAGATAAACCAAATATGTCTCTTTGAGGACCAGATCACGGAAAACAAAGAGCAGCCATAGGATCAAACTCTTCAAAATGGAATGTTGCCAACGACCCAAGCATCTTTAAATGTTAAGGCTAACTTTACAAAAAATAACCATAAAATTAGCAGCAATGACACCAAATTGTACAAACAATATATTACTATGTACCATTTATTATACGAATATGACATTATTAGAAGTGAGTGAAATAAACCAAACACTTAAATTTTAGCTATGCACACAAAAATAAATGATATGCTTTCTTACAAAAACTAAGTTGTAAATCTCATGCACTTAGAATTTTTTTAAAAACAAAACTAAGCAATAATAATCTGCGGTTCATTCCCAAATTAATCTAAGATTTGACGTCCAGGACTTAAGTTTTATACTATAGTCTTAATTTCCAAAATTAAATGAAACTATTAAAATGACAGCCCAGACATCTTTTTAAATACATTTTTAAAATTTCACAAAAACCAAGAGCGGTTAAAATTTTTTAGGGGGGGGGGGGTGAGGGGACATTTTCTCCTTTGGGATCTTCACAACATTTGAGGGATGGGGAGAGGGGTGGGGGTGCCTTCGCTCTTAGGAGGGGTGGGCACCCCTGCAAAAATTTCACTCTTTTTTACTTTTTGATTAGGGTTATTGAAATCTTGTCCTATAAAAAAGACATTTACATTTTGCTTCAAATTTTAGGTATATTCCAAGAATCAGGGTTCGCCGATATATATCAATCGATATATATCCGGATATTTATTTTGAAAATATGATAAAGTTATGTACTATATTTTTATAATGATTATTTTTATGATTATACATCATTAATATAACAAAATAATATAATATTCCTTTTTTACTTGTATTTTATATTCATATAATTATTAGTAATGTAGAAATTTTAGTTCATATTAAAAATGCCTAATTAAAATTTTAAACATTGCTCAGAAAAAAATAAAATGTCATATGACTGTGCACGGACTTTCTTGAAACATTATATGTTACATGCCTTTTGACTAAGGAAAAGAGCTTGATTACTGCCAAGGGCACCCATATAGGGGGGCAGGGGAGGTTCAAGCCCCCTTTGGAAAGTAGAACTTCCTCGCTTTTAGTACTTTTTTCTTTGCAAAAATATTTCTTCTCCAGCCATTAATGAATAAATAATTAAAAATGTCAAATTTTAATGACTCTAATCTGTCCTGAAATCTGCCTCCATGGGGAAAATATCCTACTAAACCATGGTTAAAATTTCTGAGCCCCCATTACAATTTTGAATATGGGCGCTCATGATTACCGCTCCCCTAAAAGCACTAGAACCCAACAAAGAAGTGCAATAACAGGATTCTGCCCTTGAAAGGCTCGCCGACACATATTCTGCCGAAGCAAAAACTGATAAAAACGCCGTGACGACACAGGATCGCCGAAGCCAGTAAGGAACCATTTTCTTGCGAGGAGCCTGCATCGGCCACGGCAATCTTAACACACACTGTGCAGCCGATCCTGTATCAGCCAGGGCAGGGAATGGGTTGATGATCTCCGCTATATGGTTCTTTTTGTTATCTCTCAACAAGTGTGATATAAGAAAGAATTATAGAATAAAGAATTAATAAAAATAGTTAAATAACTCCAAAGATATAAATAAAAAGTAAATAAAACAATAAAACTTTTTAAAAATACTTACTTTGGCTAGTACTTTTGCAATTTCAAATGTCCCAGTAGTGTCCATGTTTGAAGATATAATGGGAATTCCGGAATATATCTTGCCAGAATTCCGGAATTTAAAAGTGCGAGAAAGATCCACCTAAAAGGAATTTGAAAATCTATGTAAAAATTTTGCTGAAGAAAACTTTGGAAGTTTCTAAGCTAAGTAGATATATGGTAAACGAACAACAGTTACTCAGGTTATGACAAAGTATTTGCCTTATCAGACCTAGCAACAAATCAAATCTGAGGAGAGGTAACACACACAATACTCTCCACAAACAAAAAAGCTAGGCCACCGGATAGCTCAGTTCAGACACCATTTCTACAAATTACAGGACAAAATACTGCCATGTGCAGGTAAAGGGCAGTAACTGCAAATTTTTCATTTTTAATTTTTTTGCATTTTTGCCATCTATTGTACCTGCACACGACAGAATAAGCATTAGGCCAGAAATTTGCGATGAGAAACCTCTCTCTTTTTTTTTTTTGAAACACCAAGATTCAGGGCGCATCAAAAAAGTGGCTCCCTTACTCTAGCATCATGGGTGCAAGTTTGGTGATGTGTTCAAGACGGATTTTCAGCCCCCCCCCCCCCCCCCGCCCTCATGCGGGCTTAAGGAAAAATTTGTATGTATAAATGTTGCAGATTTTAACAATGCCAGTTTTGGAATCTGTTTGATTTAAATTTGAAGCCTTAAAATTGTAATATTTAAGTGTTTTGACATCATAATTCCAAAAAATCTAAAATCCGGCAATAAAGGGGGGGGGGGGGTTCCCGGGGCTCTCCCCCAGAAATTTTTTCAAATTGAAATCCAAAAAACGCTGTGGTAGGCCATTTTGGTAAAGTTCAGGGAAAGGAGGGGTTCAGGGACTCTTACATCAATTATTTCAAACTGATAGTCCCAAAATCACAATATTGAGCAACCTTCAAAAAACATTAAAGAGGGGAGGGGGAGGGGACGCTATGGGCTTTCCCGAAACCGAAGATTTAAAAACGAAATTGTAATTTAAATTTCATAACGTTTATACTCTTTTTGAATGCACTATTGAAGGGATGGAGTTCAGCAACCCTCCTTCGGCAATATTTCGAAATTAAAGTTTCAAAAACGCAACTTTAGAGGATGTTGGATAATGTAAGGGATAAAAGCGTTCGCAGCACCCCACTATTAATTTTTTGCCGATCCTAAACATTTTTGTTGTAACAATAAAATCGCTTAGGACATATGATTTTCACTTTTGCAACATAAATCAGTTCTGATTCGAAAGTCTACCCAAGGTAGCGCCAACAAACTAGGGGAAGGGTAAGGCCGACTAATGATAATGAACTGTCACCATTCCTCCACACAGTCTTCATTTGAAAAAGAATTCTTTAAAGAAAAGAATTTTTTAATTAGCAATAAAAAATCGCTTCAGTGAAGTAGATATATTTTTTAAACAATGTACCCTTTCCAACATTCATTAATTAAAAAAAGAAATAGGGGAACTGAATCCTAACTCCAGGCAGGGTTCCCGAATCACATCCCTCTTAAGGCACTCAAATATAGCCTAAAGTGGCGCTTTAAATATTTCAGCATCAAAGAATTTTCGGAAGAGAACTCCCGAACCCCTTCCTCGGAGTTCACCACAAATGTCCTAAATTTCAATTTTTAAGGCTTCAGTTTCTAAATTGTTTTGTAGGAATAGTACCCCTCTTACCTATAAACATGATTTATGACCGCCTAAAAATTTTAATACTTTAATTTTGGAAACTTTTTGAACAAATCTTCATACACCCTTCCCCCTTAAGTCATCCAAAGACAGCCCAAAACAAAGCTCTTAAAATTTCAGAAACTAAAATATTTCGGGCTGGGGGTGCGGAACCCCCCCCCCCCCTCATTGTGTTTACTAAACGCAGTGTAAGTTTTTGTTTAGATTTATTTTTCTATTGAGAGAGCAACTCCCTTCCACACATCGCCAAAGACAACCCCAAGTTTTAAGACTTCAATTTCGAAAATGTTTCGAGAAAGACCCCTGAATTCCCTAACTCTTAACTCTCTCAAAAATAGCCAAAATAGCATTTCAATACTTCGGGGGAGAGACCTCTCCCCCCCCCCCCGAACTCTTTCCTCTAAGTTCACTAAATTTTACTTAAATTTGTGGTTTCCCCTTTTCATCACCGAAAATTTTAGAATTTAAATTCTAAAACGTATTGAGAGAAAGCCTTCGAATTCCCTCTTCTTAAGTCTTCCAAAGATTACCTAAAGCCGAGTTCTGAATACTTCAGCTTTGAATATTTTTTGGGAAAGGAGAACTCCGAACCCCAAGACGGTCCAAAGTTGCGCTTTTAAGACTCCAGTTTCGGAATTTCGCCTAAAGAGAGCCCCCTCCCCCCCCTCTTGACATTGCCAAAGACAGCCTAAAAGATTTAAGACTTCAATTACAAACTTTTCGGGAGAGGGTCGCAAATGCCCTTTAACTTAAGTCATTTAAGTATAGCCTCAAATAGTTTTTAACACATCAGCTACAAAACATTTTCATGTTAAAACACCAAAACCATCTCTCATAAATTCACCAAAGATTGCCTAAATTAGTGTTTTTAAGACTCCAATCTTCGATTCTTTTTTAAAACCCACTTTTACATCATCAGAGACAGCCTAAAACTTTTTGACTTTTAAAATTTTAAGAGTTTGTAGTGGAGAAATATCGAACCACTCCTAGCTTCAAAAATGTTTTCAATTCAGTTTTTCGATATTTTATACTGTAACCCGTGAGTAACACCCCCCCCCCCCTTTAGATTGTCCAAGATATCAACGTTTTAAGACCTCAGTATTATCGTGGGTTAATTTGCGGACAGATTACCCTCTTTGCAAGAGTATCGTTTTTTTGCAAGCTCGTGCTGCCGTTATTTTTCTTCTTCTTTCCTTTCTCTCCCCCCCCCACCCATATTTCCATTCTAGCGAGTGTTCGATTCAATGACATTACAATTTAGTGATTCCTCAAGTCTGTCAAAAATGCAGGAACGGTTTGCCCATCGGTGTTTCCAACCAGCTTGAAATCCCCCCCCCCCCAATTATTTCCGAAATTCCCATTTTCATTAAAATCTTCAAAATCCTTGATAGTTTTCTGTTTTACCTGGTATGTGGACGTCCTTTGCTGTGGCGAAAATATTTCATCTTGTCAGCAATCACTTTCAATCGGTGATGCAGATTCAACTTTTAAGACATTTTAAGCGCGTACATAATTTTCATTTATGCGTGTAAAGTTTACAAAAAAAAAAAAAACACAAATGAAAAAAAACGAAAGAATGATCGAAAATAGCATGAGAAAAGGCTAAATTTTCAATTAGAGCCGATTGCTTCGAAAAATCAGGGAGAATAGCGAGCAACTCCTCGGTTTGCAATGCAGTGAGTTGGAAATAACAAAGTTATACCTAAAAAAAGTCAAACTGCGCGAGCCGAAAAGCCACTCCTCCAAAAGCACGTTGCAGACTAAACAAGCACATGGCGGAAAACCGAGAGAATGTCGATGTAAATTTGTGGTTATGGAACGGTCCAGTAATATTAAAGCATATTTTTCAAACACTCAATTTTTCTTTTTTCATTAAAAATTAAAAGAAATTCATTGAATTTCTTTCCGTCCCGACCTCCGTCTCGGAAATTTTGTCAAGACGGAAATCCGTCCTGAGACGGAAGGTCTTGCACCCATGTCCAGCATCAGGGGTGAAGCAATATCAATAGTAATCATAATGAAAATTTTGAATCAATGCTTCTCTGGAGCAAGCGTGACATTTATTGCTTTCTTAGGATTTTTATCCTCATCTACACACATAAATTGCTACTTCTATGTGTATGTTAGGGTGGACCGAAAAAAGGAAATTTTCGAGAAGCATGATCCTCCTTTACTGGTCACCAAATTTAATTTTACCCGGTTAACTAGTCACTCAAAAATTGTTCTCTAAAATTCCTTTTCCTTATCAGATCTTATAAAATAGTGTCGGACTTAGTTAAAAGGCTGTTCGATAGTAATTTCTCCTTGAAATTTCGATCCTCAGTTCTGGGCATTCAAAACATACTTCTTGCTGTGACTCTGCCGAGTACCAAGAGTATGAATCAAACTCCTTTCAGCAAGACATACAAAATCTAATACCTGGAGAAAGTTAGTCAGTATTTAACATCCGTTCAAGGAACTACAAACACAGAGTTTAAAGCTTGATGTATGTTAGAAGAGATCATTCTTTTCTGTAAGCAACAACTTCATGAGTCAACATTGAAGGATTGTATTAATGTACTGTAACTAAATAAGTTGTTGTTATTTAGTAATGTATAAGTAAGAGAAAATGAAACAAAGTAACTATCATTAGTATTTTCCCCCTTTTTAATATTTCCACTAATTTATAGACATTGATTACATAAGCTGTTGTTTTTCTCACAGAATTCTACTGCTATTCATGAATATTTGTAAGGCTTTTTTTTTCTTCCTTAATTTCCCACTCCACATAAGTAGTCACTCCGCATAAGTGGTCAAAAATTTTTGGTCCCTTGAGTGACGACTTAACGAGGTTTTACTGTATTAAAATTTGACATTTTTAATAACTTATTCTGGAAAAGAAATTTTTACACATGTTTGCAAAGGAAAAAGCACTAAAAGCAAAGGAAGTTCTCATTTCTAAGGGGGGGCTTGAGCCCCCGCCCCCTTGCTCCCCTATATGGGCACCCTTGATTGGCAGCAAAATTAGAAAAAAGGTAAAATGATCAATTTTCAAATATTTTTATAAAAATTCAAATGTTCAAAATTTTTGTTCTAACATCGTTTACATGCTTCCTTTTAATACTCCCTTCATATATCTTTGAAAATATTTACATTCCTTTGCAGTTTTTTGTTCGCGCATAAGCCGCAAAGTTACGTGAAATTAACCAAAAATTGACGTATTTAGCTTATTTTGCACATTGCAGTACTTCTTCTATTAGATCCCAGTTATGCTTTTTTTAAATACAATTAATGTGGATTAAACAGCTCTTGGCTTGAATTGCAATTGTATTTTTTTTGCATTAACAACCCAGAACCCACCACAAGTAGATGGTTGCACTTGGTGTTCCATCCTGCTTTTCCCAAGAGTAGTTTTGTGCACTTATATATTTGTAAAGTAACTTCCATTTAGAATAACAATATGATTTTCAACAATTTTGTACGTTTTGAGCAAGATTTGAATTTGGACTTTCGACTCAGTTTTGGCATTGGTCTTTCCGAATAAAAACTTTTCAGATAAATCCATCTCTTGCATCTAATACCTAGATGAATTTCTACAGATTCGCTGACCAGTTCTACAATTCTTTCACCTGCCCGACTGTGATATGGCAATTTTAAAAATGCATACTTAAAAAAAATTGAGTCACATGCCCAACTTCAAACCTTGATCGAAACTTTATTGTGAATGTAATTTTTTTTTACAAATGTATATAAGTTATGTAAATAAATAGTTTTCTTAGAAATGGCATGACAAAGTTCAACCACCTACTTGTGATGGGCCCAAGAGTGCTGTTTCATCTTGTGAAGATGTGAAGATTAAACAAAAGAAAAAAAGAGAGAGAGAAAGTTTCAGACAATTAAAGAAAAGCTAAACATTATGTGCTTGAACAACTATAAAATTCGTCGAAGATAGCACAACAAATAAGTATTGAGTGAATTTTGCATATGTACAATTAAAAGAAAAGCAAATTTGTAAAAGCTCATCGAGTAGTAACTAAGCAAAATGCAAAAAATTGTGAAAATGGAAGCTGCTTTTGTATTATGAATTTAGGAAACCAGGAAGAGGGGTGTTGCTACAGATGGAAATGTTATAAACGAGCTAGTGAAGCAACTGTATTGTGCATTTAAAAAATATGTAAAAATAACGGTTTGATCCCGCAGCATAAATAATCATCTTCTTCACTTTAAGTTACGAATATCATTACTGGATCAACTGTACAATAAAACTATACAGCATTTGTTTTTCTTACTACATACTGTACTGGCTTATTTTATGTCTTTCTTTCCCACCGATTTTTTGCATCGTAGCAGTATTTTATGTTAAATGAAATGGTTTTTTTAATTTAAATATAAATTAAAACCCAGTTTTTATGTAAGAAACAGTAATGTTTCGTTAAGAAATGGTTTTTAACAGTTTGAAGTGTTGTTTACAATTGTTTAAAATAATTGGGTGTGTTTAAAAAAGTGTTTACACATACCCTTTTCCAGAACGTGAAATTTTGACTTGCGCAAGGGGTCTTGGAATGCATCTCTCGTGTAAGTCGAGACTCGACTGCATTTTCATATCTTAATTGTTGATAATAACCAATTTTAATCATTACCTAACCAAACATGTTACCTTTGTGTATCATAAAAGAGGATTTATATCTAGTGTCACATTAGCTGTAATTCCTGTCTTTATGTGTTGGCATTTCTAAAAACTATTTAAGAAAAATACTTAATGAAAGTGAAAAAATAAAAAAAAAGAATTGAAGCTCAGTTTATGGCTCCCTCCCCTCTCATATCTTGGCACCCCACTGGTCCCCCTCTTCGAAATGCCCTCTGTCCCCTTATGTTAAACATGACCTTGCATTGACAGATGACAGAAAGATGATGTTGCGACCAGCCGTCAAACTTTACACTCCAGTCTTGCACTTATTACAGTGAAACCTGTGTAAGTTGACCACTTGCGATGCAGTACTTTGGCGGTCAACTTAGACAGGTGGTCAACTTATAAAGGGTGGTAGGGTGGTAATGTTTTTATTTATTTTTTTTTCTGTCATTTCTTGCACCATGTATTCATTTTTTTTTTTTTTTTTTTTGAGCAATTCACCCTTAGGTACTCTTTCTGTTCAACTCCACTTTCATTGTTTAACATTATTGAAAGTGAAACAATAATTAAAAATACTATTCAAATACTTTTGTTATTTTTCCCTTGTTTTTAACTAGATTAGACACTGCAGTTTTAAAAATTCCATATATGCCAGCTAATTTTCTCTGGCTTTCTCCATTTTCAATTATTTTAATATTTCATACTTTTTATTAATCTCAAGTTCCACTAACTTTCGTTTTCAAGCCTTTTTATGTAAAACTTATTGCACAAAGAGCAACAAGTTCGACTCTCCCAATTCATAAAGGCAATATTAAAATGTCCTATTATCTCTGTGAGGGACCTGCGTCTTTAAAGGGGATAACGGCCCTAGAAATTGTAGAAAAAATAGAGAGAGAAAAAAATAAATAAACTAGCACTAAGGCTTATTCGCTTTACAAATAGACACTGCTGGCCGCTAGGGAGGGGCCCTACATATTTCTTTGCAGGGGGGCTCAAAATGTAATAGATCCGGGCTTGCTCTTTTCAGCAGAATTCCTGTGTTGCCACACCATATTGCAACTGGAAGAAAATACTTTGAACTTTTCTACTGACACCTATTTTCATCGAACAGAGTACAAATCCAGAGTACAAGTTCCATTTGAGCTATCTCAAATGGAACAACAAATGAAAAATAAGTTTGGAGAATAAGAAGCAGCATAAGCATTATGCTGCTGTTTAGTTAGTAAAATGCTAGTATGTAATCAAAGCATTAAAAACATTCTTTGAAAGCTATCAAAAAATACTATTATTATAAATAAATAAATAAGAAAATAAAATAATATGCTGAAGAAAGTTTAAAAACATGAACCAAGTGGTCAACTTACAAAGGGTTTTTTACAATACTCCATACCAAATTTGGCGAACAGTAGTGGTCAAGATAGACAGGTGGTCAAGATAGAGAGGTGGTTGTTCGGTGTGCCCTGTCACGCCCTACAGCAGCGCCACCTACAGCAAGTAAGAGTAAGCTGGCAGAAGCAATTGGATGTTCAACGAATGAGGAAGTTATCCTCAGCTGTGCCCTGCACATATATGTAACGGCCCCTTGGCCTATGTGAAGAACTGTTTCAGCTGTGCCCTGCACATATATGTAACGGCCCCTTGGCCTATGTAAAGAATCATTATCAATTCAATGCCCCTTTGGAATTAATAAAATACTTAAAAATTTCATAATACAGTCCACTACTCATTTCTGAGCTCTCAACCATTGGTCCGTCGAGCCGGAGCTCCAGTAAAATGACATCACTTGTTGGATTAAACCGTCAACGCGGAGCGCTAAAAGTCAAAGTAGAGAAATTGTGTAAGTTCGCATCTTTATTTACCCTGGATATTGAAGATGTGACAAAAACAGAAATTTTGCTAAAAAGCAAAATGAAAGCTGTTCTCGAACTGAAATCAGCACTTGAAGAGATGCTCTTGTCCTATACAAGACTCCCGGATGAAATCGATCTAAAGGACGCTCTATCCCTGACAATGGAGCTTCAAGACGAACTGGATCAAGCAGAGGTAAAAATTAATATTTTCCTCTCGAAATTAAACTGCAATTCTTCTACTGAAGAAACTTAAAAATGTAAACAAATTTAAAATTCCCGACTTACCCTTACCCTCATTTTCGGGAAGGTATGAAGATTTCCAGAACTTTAAAGTTCAATTCATGTCAATAATCGGGAATAATTCTGAACTAACCCCCACGCAACATTTATGTTATTTAAAAAGTTGCTTAAGGGGAGAAGCTAAAAGACTTGAATCGTCTCAAGATACATATGACTCTCTTTGGTCATCTTTAGAAGACAGATATGAAAATAAACGCGCAGTAATAGAACATTATGTGCTTAAAATATTAACTATGTCTAAGATTCAAGACTCTCCCAATCAGTTAATGCAACTGATAGATGATACAAAATGTCAAATCCGCGCATTAGATTTACTTGGATTGAAATCTAATGAACTGTCAGACACAGTAATTCTGTACATCTTGTTTCAAAAATTAGATCCAGATGTCAGGAAGAGTTTCGAAATGAAACTAAACAAAAATATCATTCCGAAACTTAACGATTTCTTAAGCTTTTTAGAAGAGCGTTCGAGAATAATTCAAGCGTCTACTTCTCAAACGCAGAAAAAGAAGTTCCAAGTTAATATGAAACTTGGCACCCATACAAATAGTGAAAACCACTCTCTTCTTCTGAAGAATAATAATAAAACTAAGCAATGTGTGATTTTCAATTGCAATGAAACGCACCCCTTATACCGGTGTGAGAAATTTAAACAAATGAATTTAAACAAAAGAATAGGCCTAGTAAATAAGTATAACTTTTGTAGAATTTGTTTGAATAACCATCTTCCAAATCCTTGCCTTTCGAAGAGCAAATACTTCATTTGCAATAAGGCTCATCATAGTCTGATTCATTGCATCGAGCAAGAAAAAAATGAAGACGCCAATACGTCTTCTCGAGTAGGCGATAAATCAAGTCCACCCCTCCCTTCCTTCCCTTCTACTTCAACCGCTTTACTAGCGCATGAGAATCAGAAAAATCCTTGCGTTATTTTGAACACAGCTGTGATTTATTTGAAAAATAGCAGTGGATCATTCAGTTCATTTCTGGCTTCCTTAGATTGCTGCTCAAGTGTTAATTTAATCACCACGAATGCCGCAAATTCTTTAGGATTAAAGAAGCAAAAAACCCACGTTCCTATTGCAGGAATCAGTGATTCCATCTGTAATTCAAAATCATTTATCTCAACTGAGTTATCTAACGAAACTAAATCTAAATTATACCATCTGGATATCTTAGTTGATCCAAAAATTGCTGTCTTCCCTCCATGTCATATAAATATTTCCAATTATAATTTTCCGTCCAATGTGAAACTAGCGGACGATGCATGGAATATTCCAAAAAAGGTAGATGTAATACTGGGAGCTTCCCTGTTTTTTGATCTTTTAGGCAAAAATAAAATTAAAATTGATAACTCACAATTATATTTAGTTGAAACTGTATTCGGTCATATCGTATCAGGTACCGTTCCGCCATCAAAATCTGATAAACCATCATCTAATTCATGTTTTCTACTATTAGAATCTGAGCGTTTGGACAAAGCATTAACCTCCTTTTGGGAAATTGAGCAGGTTGACCAAACCAAACCAATAGTCAGTGAAGAATTGCGTTATTGCAATGAACATTTTTTAAATACTCATTATCCGAAGAATGATGGTAGATACGTTGTTTATTTGCCTTTTAAACCTCAAATATCTAATGATGAGGGATTGGGGGATTCTCAGCTAATCGCTTCAAAGAGATTAACTCAGTTGTGGAAAAAATTAGATCGCAACCCAAAATTAAAAGAATTGTATGTAGATTTTCTTCAAGAATATGAAAATTTAGGCCATATGGAGGAATTAGTTGAAGATAAAAATCCTGAAGACGGCTTTTTCTTTCCCCATCATGGTGTGCTCCGACCGTCCAGCACGTCATCAAAATTAAGAGTTGTTTTTGACGGGAGTTGCAAAACCACTAACGGGAAGTCACTAAATGATTTGTTATTAAAGGGAGGAATGATCCAAGATGATCTCTTTGCTATAACAACGCATTTTAGAAAACATATTTGGGCGTTTACTGTTGATATCAATAAAATGTTTCGCCAAATCGAAGTAGATCCTTCTCACTCTAATTTCCAAAAAATCTTGTGGAGAGAAGGGGAGGAGGAACCGGACAAAATTTTTCGCTTAAAAACTGTCACATACGGATGTGCAAGCAGCCCATATCTTGCTACAAGAACGCTGCAACAACTTGCAAGGGATGAGGAAAAAAGTTTCCCATTAGCCTCGGAAATCGTCCTCAACGATTTTTACACGGACGATTGTCTCTCTGGAACGTCCAATCTGACGGACTTCAAGGAATTAACTAGACAATTATCTGAACTACTTCAGGCAGGTCAAATGTGTCTACACAAATGGCGTTCTAATGCAGATGTAAGGTCATTAGACTGTCCAGATTTCTCTTTCAAGGAAAATGATTTAGATTCACCCGTGAAAACACTAGGACTGCTATCGAATAGTAACTCAGACACCTTTAACTTTAAGGTTACTGTGAACTTAAGCTCTACTTATACAAAGCGAGAAGTGCTCAGCCAAATTGCTAGCTTATTCGACCCGTTAGGACTAACCGGTTCGGTAATATGTCAAGCCAAAATATTATAATGCAACAGCTTTGGTTGCTAAAATGCGACTGGAATGAACAAGTTCCACCTGACTTTTTGTTGGAATGGGACAAGTTTCTAAGGTCTCTTCCAGTTATAGAAACATTTAATATTCCAAGATGCATCCTTGTACAAGATCCGACCTCCATCTCAATCCACGGTTTCGCTGATGCCAGCGAAAAGGCGTTTGGAGCGTCAGTATACCTCAAATCCTCTAACTCGGACACTCATGGCTGCAAACTTATCTGTAGCAAAAGCCGAGTTTCACCTTTAAAGACGGTCAGTATTCCCAGATTGGAGCTGTCAGCGTGCCTCCTGCTATGCCAACTGGTTCACAGAGTGATGACCGCTCTCAAGCTTAAAATAGATAAGGTGACATTGTGGTCAGATTCGACTATTGCTCTCGCCTGGATCTCCACCTCACCACATCTCCTCAAGACATTCGTCAGCAATCGAGTATCATTGATTCAGGAACTTTCTAAAAATTTTGACTGGAAACACGTGATTTCCGAGTTGAACCCATCAGACCCATTGTCCTGGGGACAAGACGCCATTTCGTTCTCTACCAACAAGCTTTGGTGGGATGGCCCCGAGTTCCTTGCAGATGACAACTGGACCTTCAACTCAAACCCAGAATCTAATTACAGTGAAGAATATTTTGCGAAAGAACTGAAACAAAATACAACTTCCCTGTTGATTGTACACGACAACTTATTTTTTGAGGGCCTCTTTAGTATTACTAATTGTTTCTTGAAATTAATTCGTGTGATTAGTTTACTTTTTAGGTTTCACAATAACTGCAGAAAACCAGGTAGTAAACTAACAGGCCCCATCAGTTCGGATGAAATGGAAAAATCTAAAATTTTTCTTCTTCAACTTGTACAAAGTAAGTACTTTTTTGAAGAAATTTTGGCTTTGAAAAAAGGTTTGCCACTCTCTTCAAGGAGTAAGTTAAAATATTTTGATCCATTTCTTGATAAAAATGGTTTGATTAGAGTGAGTGTTAGGATAAACAATGCAAATTTAAGCTATAATCAAAGGCATCCCATTATATTGCCATCTGAGCATAAGATAACCAAACTTATTTTTCTTTATTTTCATGCTAAAAACTTTCACAATGGCCCACAAGCTTTGTTAAATTCGGTTAGGCAGTTGTATTGGCCACTTAATGGCAGGAACATTGCTAGGCAGATTGTTCACCAATGTGTTATTTGTACTAAGGCAAAACCTATCTCTTCTCAACAAATAATGGGAGAATTACCTTCAGAAAGGATTAATGTTAATTTTACGTTTAATTCTTGTGCTATTGATTATTGTGGTCCATTTCTGATTAATTATAAGGGCCAACGAAAAGGTAACTATCACAAGATATACGTTTGTATTTTTGTTTGCATGGCAACAAAGGCAATCCACTTAGAGATCGTAAATGACTTAACTGCCGAAGCATGTATTGCTTGCTTAAAGCGGTTTTTTGCCCGACGAGGTAAACCAGAAAAAATATTTAGTGACAATGCAAAGAATTTCGAGGGTGCAAATTCAGAAATTAAAAAATTGAGGGATCTTTTCAATAAACAAAATGATTCTTTGTATAATTTTTTAACTGAGGAAAATATAAAATGGAAATTTATACCTCCGAGAGCACCAAATTTTAATGGTCTTGCAGAAGCAGGAGTCAAGTCTTTCAAGTATTATTTCAAACGAACTGTAGGAGATACAATATTAACCTATGAAGAGTTTTTAACTATTGTTATTAGGGTAGAGGGAATTTTAAACTCACGCCCTCTAACTCCTTTAACATCAAATATTGATGATTTAGATGTTCTAACTCCTGGACATTTTCTCATAGGTAGACCAATTAATACTATCGCTGAACCTAACTTAACTGAGTTAAATAATAACAGACTTAGTTTATGGCAGAAAACAACTAAAATGGTTCAAAATATCTGGAAGAATTGGTCAAATAACTATTTGAGC
The DNA here is from genome assembly GCF_026930045.1 of Uloborus diversus. NCBI lineage: Eukaryota > Metazoa > Arthropoda > Arachnida > Araneae > Uloboridae > Uloborus > Uloborus diversus. The sequence goes on from NC_072734.1 coordinate 38,794,318, forward strand.
ACATTAATCCAGAGAAATAAATGGTTGTTTGCTAAACAAAATGTAAAAATTGGAGATATGATAGTTGTAAAGGAAGAAAACCTTCCTACCTGTAAATGGTTATTGGGAAGAATTAATGAGATATTCTACGGAAAAGACAACCATGTAAGAGTTGTTACAGTTCAGACTAAAAATGGTATATACAAAAGACCAATTACAAAAATTGCAGTTTTGCCTATTGAGAATGTATAAAGATTTACCTGTAGAATTTTATATTGTGTGTAATTTTGAATTGTATGTGAATGTTCGGTATTTCTTTAGTCATTTTATATAATTTTGTTTTTACTATTTATATTTGATTATTTGTTATATTAATTTGTTGAAATCAACATTTCAACGCCGGGCGGAATGTTCGGTGTGCCCTGTCACGCCCTACAGCAGCGCCACCTACAGCAAGTAAGAGTAAGCTAGCAGAAGCAATTGGATGTTCAACGAATGAGGAAGTTATCCTCAGCTGTGCCCTGCACATATATGTAACGGCCCCTTGGCCTATGTGAAGAACTATTTCAGCTGTGCCCTGCACATATATGTAACGGCCCCTTGGCCTATGTAAAGAATCATTATCAATTCAATGCCCCTTTGGAATTAATAAAATACTTAAAAATTTCATAATACAGTCCACTACTCATTTCTGAGCTCTCAACCAGTGGTCAAGTTACAGAGGTTTTCCTTCATTATATGAGATAGGGCTAATTTCGTTCCTGACAAAAGCGGTCAACATAGACAGGTGGTCAACTTCACAGGTTTTACACTACTATTTTCGCCTGATCTCCCAATGGGGGCGTGCAAAGTGGCCAAAATGCCTACCATGTTTCGTCCGCCTGTTTTTTTCTTCGGCACTGGCCACAGCTGATAACAAGAATAAAGCTGAAATAACACTTTCTTGTTATTATTAAATGGTCTCCTACGAGGGAGAGGCGGGGTGCACCACTTTAAGTCAACATTGTTTTTTTGGAGAGTCAAAATTTTAATTTGTCTTTACTTCTATTTATTTTCCGATTTAGAAAAGTGAGGCTGAATTTAGCGCCCCTTGAACGTAGTGCACGCCCACTTACAGAAGGCCTGAATGAAAAGTGAGAGGGCAAGGCCCCCTCACTTTTGAAAGTGAAAGGAAGCAGGGGGCAAAGGGGACAGTATTACAATAAACTGTACTGAAGTGAAAATGTACTGACAATACTGACAGTAAACAGGGAACCCTTGCCCCCTAGTACAAGCCGCCTATGCCATATTTGTGTGCGTAACCTTGAAGATTGTGGCGGCCTGATTGGTATGGAATGGGACTCTTAACTGAAGAGTCCGAGTTCCATCTCAGCCAGTCGAAGATCTTCTGTGTTCGTTAATAGTGACTGGGGCGCGTCATATGTTGTGGTCACAAAGTCCTACATGAGAATCAGTACCTCGGGGGGGGGGGGGGGGGGGGGGGGTGCGGAACCAGGGATTGCTCGGTTTGGATTAAAAAACCAGAGCTGACTGCAGAATCCCATCCAACCAGTTAAACCACAAATAGTGGTAAATATAGGATGACTCTGGAGATTGATGAGTGTAACATTGCCAGGGCATAGTTTGCATGGAAGCTGAATGCCGACACATACTTTAGTTTAATTTTTTTCAAATTCGACGGGAGTGCAGACTATGCACGCATGAAAGTTCTCTGATACTATAGGGTTCCCAAGTTTCTTTTGCCAGGTATTAAGCCCTGATTCTTGAGAACAAATGCACCAACTACTGCAAGTACCAAAGTTTATTTGGACGTGTATTTAACCTGCAGTGCACATTTCGGAATTGGTATTACAGCAGTGTATTACGTCAAATTCAAGACGTAAATCCATAACTTAATATTAAAAAGATAAGTATAACAGACTCACATCGTTGCGACTTTTAAGTGTACTTCGCTTCGGCCTGAGAAGAACGTCTTTGAAATCAAGTTTTATATCGTTTTCAATGTGAGGCATTATGAAGAAAATAGTTATCTCAGTACAAATCTTACTCTCCTTCAGCTTTCAGCAACTGTAGAGAGCAGACGGCTTTCGAGCACATAACCGCGGTTTTGTTTATAACTGGCATCTTATTTCTTTTGTTTTCCTCCAAAATTTTGTTCGGAATGTCTGTTTTTACGTATTTGGGTAAGGAATAACTTTTCGTCATTCTGATTGAAATGAATTAAGATTAAATTTACATTACCTAAGCTATTTGCTTTAAAATAAGAAATTTATAATAGAGCACTCCAACTTTTTTTTACTTCAAATTGCATCATCGTCTGCAATATTAATGTGAATTTCTTCGCTGTTGGCATCTGTCAGTGGAACAGGGGGGGGAAAAATGGCTTCAACTCCCGAGCAAGTGGTGTGTACCCCAACCTTTGTCTTTCCCGCAGCTTTTCCAGGTTTGTTTTTATTTTGAATTCCGCGTTTTTAGAAGCGATTAAATGTTTCCTGACATCTGATGGTGTTTTCTTATAATTTCCTGGATGATTCCCAGTAATTCTGTAATGCATCTTATCAGGCTTAGATAGCAATTTTCCTCCAAGTGCGTTGGATCTGTTTGAAATTTCTATAAACATGCGTTTTTGTTTTCATACGCTCTTTTATTATTTCCCGATCAATATTAAATTGAATATTAAAATCTAGTTTTGTTCTAAGTTTTTGACTTTGCTTTCGTAGTGAGCTGTATTTATTTTCAAGTTTTCATGATCTATGCTAATTAGTTTTTTTTTAGTTTATTGTTATTGGCCGATTGAATTTTTTTTTCTTAAACGATCGCCAAAGTTTTCTTTATGTTTTCTGCATCTAATGCACTATTGATCTCTTGAATTAGATGCATGTTCATTCGTACAGTCTTTTTTTCCCCTTTCTTATATTGCATATTTAATTTTCTTTTGTTGCTAAATGCACCTAGAGTAGTGAAGGTTTCGCTTGAATCATGCCTATTACAAATTAGTAGAAAATGCTTTCATGTGCCATCAATTGTTCCTTTACAAATTTATTAAGGATTTTTATGAGTTGATATGTAAATAAATTGATCCCAATTATCAAATTTTCTGTTATTGTAGCAATATTATTTCCGTGGTTTTTTATTGCATCTGAATGTGTAGTTTTATTGAACTTAATGTTGAAAAGTTTTCCTTAAAGAAACTGACTTCACTTTTCTTGCTGTGGAGTTTGAATCCATCAATCTTACTGTAAACATTTTTTTTTAATTGCATGCATGATCCCTTAACCATGTTCTGGAAGAACTTTTGCTGCAAAAATTTATAGTTTTTAATGGACTAATTGTCTTTTTCTGAATTTTTTTACATTTGGATAGGGAATAAATGCGAATTGTTATAGGTATTACATTTTTTTTCTTCCTAGTTAGTTGATTGTGTATGCATGTGCAGTCAAATCCTGTGTTAGTGAAACATGTTACTGTAAAAATTTTGTTTTATCAAAAGACTTCGGTAAATGTCAATAATTCAAATCTCACGTTAAGATTTAAAAATTTGTTGCATTGGTAGAATTTTTGCTACTGTAAACTAATTTGCTAGTCCCGTAGACTTTTTCAAGATGGGATTTGATTGCATATGTGAAGTGTGATTTAAAAATATGGTGAATAAATGTTATTTAAAAATAATCATAAGTTTACATAGGAATTTTTATTTTTCAAAGTACTTAGCAACACACCTATCCGAATGCTGAATCCGTAAATCTGGGCCTGGAGTCAATTCAGGATTTTTATTTTTAGGTCCGCATTTCGTGAAAAACAAATTTCTGAACTCTTTGAAAAAATAAATATTTTTAGGCATTCTTGTATATTTTTTGCAAAAAAACCCTATCATGTTGTATGAAGCATGTTTCGCTATCGCAATTCTAAATTTTAAATCCCTTTGGCTCAAGGGATTGCTCTGATAATGAGCTGGTAGTTATTCTTACTGGTGTTTTGCTTTTAGACTTATTGATTAACCTTAAAAGCAATGAAAAAGTTGTTCTTACGAATGAAATTTTGTGAAATGTCCAATTTTAAGACATGAAGTTTTGTGAAGAGGTGATTTTAAATTTTGAGGAAAGCTAGAAGTTGAATGGTGCTAAATCTGTTGAGTTATACAGATGTGGAAAAACAGGATCACTTCTTTCGTGCAGGAACATCATTTATTGTGCCGATTCAGAAATAAAAAATGAAATAAAGGAGAGGCGGGTGGGGGGGGGGGTGCTCAGCAGAGCCAAGCACTGCGACCAGAGATCTGTTGTACTAAACCCCACATAGAAGTCTTAAAACAGACCAGTAGCCGAAGCAAAAATCAGCAAGCACCTAATGTTAAGATTGTAAATGGACAGTTCTCAAAAGGTGGGAGCAAACACAGACCTCAACTTTGAAGCTTCAACAGCAAATAACTTTCATTTTAACTCTATAACTAACTTTGAGTTAAATTATAATATTGTATAGAAACAAGAAGTGACATAAATTATGGAAAAAATGCCCTTAAAAATTTTTTTTCTTTGTTAAAAGGCACAATTTTCGACATACCAAAACGTTAACTGAGCAAATGTACCATTAAAAAAAATTTTTTTTTTTTAAATTATTTCCATATGTTTCAAAAAAAAAAAAAAAGGTATGAATCTTACACTGAATAATTTTTTGTTAATATTTTGCACAAATAACAAAAGTAAAGACAGATTATTTACTTTGTAATCGATTTTAGAAAAAACTACGTTTGAAATTTGATGCATGTCCAAAAGTTACGATCTTTACAATGCTATTATTTTAGAACTAAGTATATGACGTTTTCATTTTAAAGGTATTTATCGATCCTCAGAATCAATTTTTAATTGTTTAAAAGTGTTTTCATAATCTTTTATGCAGTATCTTAGAAGAAAAATAATTTTTCTTAAACATACATGTGAGATGTCCAAATGACGTTACGATCTTGACGCCGATAATTCTGTCCGTTTATTCATAATTTTTGATGATCCACTGTCTTCTAACTTCAATAAAAGAGGTTATTATAATGTTATCTTCATCAATCCATTGGTATTTTGCATAATTAAAACGTTACACACTGAACAGTACATAAATTACAGTAGAAACATGGCTAGTCATGATCGTAACGAAAGCCATTTTGCGCTAAAATCAAGCAAACCTCCATTGGCGACAACACAGTAGGATACGATAAGCTAAAGGCTACCAGAGGGGAATTCCAGTTTGAAAAATGTAGTTTATCGTCAGCTGCACCAGTTTTGGCGACTTTATCACCTGCGCTAGCAATTTTTTTTTCCCGCTTTTATTATTTTAGAATTTTTTTCTCTTTCTTTTGGAAACATAATTTAACGATCTCCAAATAGAAATACGAATTTCTTTTTTCAATAATTTTTTTTTAGACATCGTTTTAATTCTTATGACATTAGAAAAAATATTCGTTAATAAAACTGATGTCACTTTTTACATTTGTATTATTTTTAATTTGAAGCTTTTTTTACCTTTCAATCAACTTCTTGAAAATCATTCCAAAATTTTTATTATATGTAAAGAGCAGTATGTATAGCCATTCAAGTACTTCATTAATATCCTCTTTATTATTAAATTGCAAAATTCATAAATTAGTAAATAAAATTTTCATTGGAAAAGTTAAAAATCAGATTAACAATTGTCAAAAATGGTGAAATTTACATTATGATGATGTCCAAAATCCGTTACCTGCAGGACAACAATGTCCAAAATCTGTTACCTACAGACTGCTGATTTAATTTGCTAATTAACAATTTTTACAAATACCTGCTGTCTTTTCATGTTCATATATTGTGTTCTAGGTATGCATAGTATAGATAAAAGCAAAATTGATGTCAAATTTGAAAATCTTTGAAGTTGCTCAAAGTTAATTCTTTTGTTCCCACCTTTTGAGAACTGCCCAAATCTCCAATGTTTTCTATCAAAATTCCCTAAATTAAAAAATCATTTTTCCATAAATATTTTCATAAAATGAATAAACTTCCTATGATATTTTTTTCTCTTGAAATTTTTTTCTCCCAAATAACCAAATTTTTTTCTAAAATTCCCCATTTTTTTCCGCCTATTTTTTTCCCCTTTATAAATACAAATGATTGCATCAAGTAAAGGACTTTTACTCATATTGGAATTGATTGGATGGCCCAGGCTGACCGAGAGATAAGAAAAAAATTTCTACTAGTATTCATACTCTGCTTCTGTGTACATTTAAACTATGAACTTTGTATATATTTATCCAAGAACATTCATCATGCTTACTTATTTTTACCCATTTTACGTATCCACTAGTTACTCATGCAGAACATTAATATTCCACATAATGCAAATTCCATAAAGTTGAACAAAGCTAAACTGGTGCTGTTTGATACAAACAATCTAACTACCAGATGTAAATATGCAAATTTAAATACATATGAAAAAAAATTATTTTTCCTTAGGATTTTTCCAAAAAAAATTTTTTCCCCCTAAGAATTCCCCTTAAAACCTATTTCCCCAGAGAGCACAAGATTTCTCCAAAAATTGACAATTTCTCCCAATCTGGCAACACTGCACACAATATGTGTGCAACAGTTTCCTCATAAAAGTGGCAGCCTCTACAAATTGGATCATCACTGACACCCATTATAGGGCAATTCCATGAAAAGGAAACCAGTAGGTCAAAATTTCATATTGCAGTTATGTTGCTATATTATATACCATTTTAAAGCTTAAAATGTGTACTTTCAGAATATTGCATTTTTTTTAAAATAAAAGTTAAATAATCAATTTTTTATCTAGTTGGAAATATGATAATTCAGGTTTTCAAAACAATAAAAAAAAAACCTTCATTTTCAAACGCTTATTTCTAATTTCAAAATAAAAATAAACAAAATTAATTGCAATACAATGATTTAAACTATAAACATGATACTATAATAACATGCATTTATTTAATTTTTTTTTACAAAATAAAATAAGATAATTTAAATTTTAATGTTATATCCATAACAAAAATTTAGCAAAAGTTGTCATTACTTCCTTAAAAATCAAAATTAAAAGAAATCCTTTTTGTCCTTTTAGCAATTCATCAGAGTAATTGTTTACCATAGTTTAAAACTTTACAATTTCTTTAGTTTTTAAAAAAATGGCATTGCAGACGTAACATTTTTTGTTTCGGACGTAAGAAAAAGCAGTACGTTATATCTGTAACACATGCAGGGGTCTGGCCAGAGGATATTTGGGTCCGTTAACGGACCCTTCACAAAAATCCGATCAACCAAAACGGACCTTTCACAAAATTGCGATCGAACAAAACGGACCTTTCACAAAATCCCAATCAAACAAAACGGACCCTTCACAAAATTCTGATAAACAAGATCGGATCTTTCACAAATTGTTTATTGAAAGAACAAATCTGAAAGCAAAATAACGCATATTTCTGTGTATAAACCGCTTATTTCTGTGTATAAATTGAAGTCGAATTAGAGGGATCAGCTTATACAAAATCGGCTTATTTTGGAAAAAAGAAAAAATCGGCACTCTTGCGATGCTCCTGCAAGGGATAAATGATTGCTACTGCCAAATAAATATAATGGTTGTTTTTTTTATCACAGCTAATTAGCAGCGGTGTTGTTGTAAACTTTTCTGAAAAGGCATTGGTAAGCACTTTTCTCCCCGCTCATGATTTAATAAACAATAATAATATATACAGTAAAACCTGTCAAGTTGACCACCTTTGTAAGTTGACCACCTGTCTATGTTGACCGCTTTTGTCAGGAACGGAATTAGTCCTATCTCATATAATAAAGGTAAACCTCTGTAACTTGACCACCTCTCTATCTTGACCACCTGTCTATCTTGACCACTAATGAACACCAAATTTGGTTTGGAGTATTGTAAAAAAACCCTTTGTAAGTTGACCACCTGGTTTATTTTTTAAAATTTTATTTAGCAAATTATTTTTTTATAGCTTTCCAAGAATATTTTTGATGCCAGACCAGCATGTTACCAACTAAATGAAACAGCAGCAGAACTAAACCTCCTTTTGAGTTTGAGTAGATCATCATGGAGTTATAAATGTATATGAGAAAAAAATAAAGCGAAAAATTTGTAATTTCTGATGAGCTATGAATTTTTAGGAACTATTAATATCAAATGAGTAACTTTTCATAAACAATAAGACTTTTTTTTTATCAATTTACTGAAATTTTAAATTTGCATGACACATTGTGTCATTCTGGGAAAATTATCTCTAAAAATATTTAAATAACATTTTAAATTATTGTTTCAAAGTAATTCTAAACAATGAAAGTGAGTTGAACAGAAAGAATAAGCGTCAATTAGTCAAAAAATGAATACATGGTGCAAGAAATGACAAAAAAAAAAAAAAAAAAAATCATTACCCCCTTTATAAGTTGACCACCTGTCTAAGTTGACCACCAAAGTACTGCACCGCAAGTGGTCAACTTACACAGGTTTCACTGTATCTGCGAAATGAACTTAGAGCTGCAAAGGGATAATAGTAAGGGTGGGGAAAAAATATGATTTCTTCAGATAGGGTTACCAACTTCAAAATTATATCACCACTTAGCGTCTGGCGTTGAACGTTTAATAATGACTTGATTAGAAAATATTCTCTTCATTTCACCAGCTTGTCAATATTTGCGTTTTTACGGTGCGGTGCGATGTTTAATTGTTATTTTGGGAGAAAATTATATGGGTTTTGATTTTTCGATGCTAACAAGGATGATTAACTTTCAATAAACTCTTTTAATTACCGTTTTTTTTTTCTTTAGATGTCTACATTTTGAAAAATGCAATCTTTTAACATCCGATATGAGAATCATATTTTGTCCTTTTTTCAATCTAACTTCGCTTCATTAGGATTCAAATAAATAAAAAGTCTCTTTATTTCTATTAGAACTCTCATTTCAAGTTTTTAAAGCAAAATTCCATTTTCTGTTATGAGTCAAAAATTAAAATGCCGAATAGATAGTTTATTTTATTTTATTTTTTGGGTCAACTGTGTCCACAGATATTAATGATATGTTTATCATAGGACTCTAAAATACAATTTTAAAATAATTTTATCAAAAACATTTCTTTTACAAGCCGTTTTTATACTTCTGATGCCTTCACTTTGAGAATTGCGATCTCTTTGCATCCGCTATGGGAATCCGATTTTTCGAATTTTTAATGATTATTACGCTTTGTTAAGAAGTAAACAATTGAAATATCTTTTTATTTTTGTTAAAATCACGGAATTTATAAGTTTTAAACGAAATTCTGTGCTTTTTAAGAGTGTCTTGGGACAAAAAGTTGAATGCTGAACCCTATTCTGAATTTTATTTTATTTATTTATATTTTTGTTACAATTATTTTAAGTACTGTACAGAAATATATCTAGTATAATTTAACATAATGTAGAATGGTAGATAAATATTGATACTTGAAAGAGTGATGCCCCCCCCCCCCCGCCAAATATCAGAAAAAAAATCCAGAATGATTTTCTCGACGTAGACGAGGAAAACACTCAACTCTAAGTTTAATTGATTAATTCGCAAAAAAAAAAAAAAAAAAAAAAAATTTGCGAAATTTTTTGATTTTTCACAAAAGTAATTCATTTTTCACAAAATTATTTAATTTTTCCCAAAAAAACGGACCCTGTGAAAAATCCTGGACAGACGCCTGACATGTATATTTACAATTAAGTAGAGAAAAATGTACAGGATGGGCAATGAAAATATAGTGTATGACAAGTAATATGATGTAACAAAACTTCTAATACTCTGATTTTCAAACTTTTATTAATATTAGTGGTTATTTAATTTTATTTTTTTAAATTATTAAATTACACGTATTCCTCTCAAGGTAAGATTTTTTGTCCTCCTAATTATGCAATGAATTCAATTAGTGCTAATAACTCTACACAAGCAATTAATGCTTAATAACTTGCATAAAAACATTCCAGAGAGTTCCTTAAATTCTCTAACTTTGCTTTATCAATGCACTTGATTTTATGAGTTTAAAGTGTATATGACACACAAAAATTGGGTTCTCCAAGTAGATTTTGTGAAAATCGATCATTAACCATAATGAAATCCAAAGTATTTTGTGCATAATTTTCATTAATAAAGTTTTTTTTTTTTTTTTTCAAATTAAATTACATAGATTAATTTTTCTATGTTAATCTATGTTAACATAGTTTTTTTCTTCAAACTTCTATCATTCTGAGAGCGTAGCCAAATTGATATTACCAGGGTTCGTACGGGTCATGGAAATCCTGGAAAGTCATGGGAAAAAAATAAACAAATTTCAGACCTGGAAAAGTCATGGAAAATTAATATTGTAACGGATTCGGTGCGACTTCCACTTTCTTGAAAGGATGACACAGTTCTTGATAAAAACACAGGAAATTTATTTACACTATGTACAGGAAATATCGTCAACAACTGCTAAATTATTCATCAGCAATTAAGCAATTATCACACAACACCGTAAACTCAACGTTTACACACGTATTTACTTCCAAATACAAAAACAACACAGCGAAATGCCTCGCAATAAACAGAGTAAAAATGCTCTCAGTTCGAAATATCAATCGAAACTAACTGTTTATCCATCGCTAACGGCTTATATAGACACCGAAAAGAAATTTCTCAAATATTCCACACGCTTCTGTAAAGTAGTAGACCGTTATCAAATTTTATCAATGAACAAAAAGGAAATAGGGGTCGTATACTTTAGCCATATGAAAAGGGGTTGTATATTCATTACGGGAAACTATTTACAGGTTACGTTCCTACAATAATTACTATTTACAGGATTTGTAACATTGCCCCCTTCCCAAGAACTGCAGGTCCCGGGCAGTACAATCCCCAGAAAGGGTGCCAAACTTCTATCACAAGTTTACAAATATACACATTAATTAATAACTAACAGATACAGAAAACACAATAATAACAAGAAATATTACTAAACATTAAAAGCAAAAATTATCTACAACTTTTATGTTATTAACCATGGTTGTTTACGTAATACTCATGAACTATGGCCATAGTATGGGGCTAACCGATCATAATGTACAACCCTAGGTTTTGCATTAGGTGATTTTTGGATCCTCACTACGACGTCATTTAGTCGGTTAAGGACTTTGTAGGGTCCATCCCAATGCGACTGCAATTTGGGTGACAGACCTTTCCGTTGGATGGAATTCCATAACCAAACCTTGTCGCCTTCGTTGAATTCATGTCCAGTAGACCTTGTGTCATATCGGGTCTTCATCTTCTCCGCCACGATGTTGATTCGCTCTCGTGCGAAGTTATGAACGTCTTCCAACCGGGCCTGGAGATCCTGGATGTACTCCTCAGGCGATGCAGGCGCATCCGGAGGACGACCGAAGACGAGATCTCAAGGTAGCCGAAGCTCTCGTCCGAAGAGCATCTGAGATGGGGCATATCCGGTAGTCTCGTGGACAGCACTGCGGTAGGCCAGCAGGAACAAAGGTAGCTTCTTGTCCCAATCCTGTTGATTTCTGGAGACCATAAGCGAGAGATTATTTAGGATTGTGCGGTTAAATCTCTCCACCATGCCGTCCGATTGTGGGTGTAGTGGTGTTGTCCTAGTTTTCTCAATTCCGAAAATTTTACATAGGTCCTTAAACACAGCAGAGATGAAATTCCTCCCTTGATCGGAATGAATCTGCAAAGGGGTTCCATATCTCGAGATCCAATGTTGGACTAGAGTCTCTGCTACGGTGGTAGCCTCTTGATCTGGAATGGGAAATGCTTCCGGCCATTTGGTGAAGTAGTCGATGGAAACAAGAATGTATTTGTTCCCATCAGCAGTTCTTAGTAGAGGACCCAGGATGTCGATCCCAATTCGTTCGAAAGGAGCTCCAACGTTGTACAGATGTAGCTTCCCTCTGCTTCTTTTCTTCGGTCCTTTACGAGCAGCACAGGCGTCACAAGAATGGCACCATTTCTCCACGTCATCCTTCGCCTTGCTCCAGAAGAAGCGCTCCCAAACTTTATTGAGGGTTTTCAACACACCAAAATGTCCTCCAGTCGCACTACTATGTATTTGCTTCAGAACATCTGAAATCCTTGATCGGGGAAGTAGTAACTGCCACCTAGACGTTTTGCCGTCATCAGATTCCCATTTTCGGTACAGTACGCCGTTCCGTAAATGGAGTGAATTCCATAAAGCCCAGTATCTTTTTGTTGCAGGACTAAAGATGGAAACACCCTGCCAGCTAGGTCGCCGACTGTCACTCTCCATGAACTCCAAAATTGGTTTTATGTCGGGGTCTTCAAGTTGATCTTTTCAAACTTGGTCGTCACTCCATGGATCAGGTTCTGATGATGTTGGGGTCACTGACACCTGATAGGCAGTAGGGCTAGTCGTCCCATACTGTTTTTCGATTCGGGAACAATAGTGGCAGTTCTCAGGACAGGGTCTCCTTGATAAAGCGTCTGCATTACCGTGAGACAACCCTTTTCGGTGCTTGATCTCCATGTCATATTCCTGGAGCCGCTGTATCCACCTGGCTATCTGACCTTCCGGATTTTTGAAGTTAAAAAGCCAAGTTAATGAGACATGATCTGTCCGAAGCAGAAATTTTCGGCCGTAGACGTAATGATGGAAGTGTTCTACAGCTTTTACTATGGCCAGTAACTCCTTTCTGGTGACGCAGTAATTTCGCTCCGACTTTGATAGGCATTTGCTCCAGTAAGCGATGACGTGTTCATTGCCGTCAATTTCTTGGGATAAAACAGCTCCGATGCCCTCGTGGCTCGCATCAGTGTCTAGGATTAAGGATTTTCCAGGCTGAGGATATGAGAGAATAGGCGTTGATGTTAAAGCCTCCTTCAGTCGTAGAAATGCATCTTCGCATTCTTTGGACCATTCAAACTTTTGCTTGCTCTCCGTCAGCTTATGCAAAGGTCGTGCAATGTTGGAAAAACCCTTCACAAACTTCCTGTAGTATGTGCAGAGCTCCAGGAAACTTTGCAGCTGATGGATGTTTTCAGGACGACTCCAACTCTTGACCGCAGATACCTTTTCTGGATCGGTTTGTACACCTTCAGAAGAGATGATGTGACCAAGGTAGTTCACTTCCCGGCGGAACAAATTACATTTGGACGGGCTTAACTTCAGATTGGCTTCCTTAAGCTTCTGCAGCACCTTCCTAAGATTTGCCAGATGTTCTTCGAAGCTGTGTCCCACGATGATGATATCGTCTAAGTAGACCAGACAGGATTCGTAAGAAAGTCCTCTTAACACTGTCTCCATAAGACGCTCGAACGTAGCTGGTGCATTGCAGAGGCCGAAGGGCATCACTTTAAACTGCCATAAGCCTTGTCCAGTTGTAAATGCTGTCTTTTCTCGGTCATCAGGGTGTATCTCAACCTGCCAGTAGCCGCTCTTCAAGTCCAGGGTCGAAAACCACTTGTGTCCGGAAAGAGTGTCCAAGGTGTCGTCTATCCGTGGAAGAGGGTAACTGTCTTTCTTGGTGATTTCATTCAGCCGTCGGTAATCGACACAAAATCTGGTGGAGCCATCTTTCTTTCGGACTAAGACGATGGGAGAAGCCCAAGGACTGGATGACGGTTCGATGACATCATTCTCCTTCATCTCTTTCAGGAGGGTCTCAACCTCTTCCTTCTTGGCGAACGGTAGTCGTCTTGGATGCTGTTTAATAGGGAGGTGTTCTCCAGTGTAGATCCTATGCTGCGTTAAATTCGTCCGGCCCACATCCTCCGTTGTAGATGAAAACAGATGCTTGAAGTCGTCCACCAATTGTTCCGCAGCAGTTCTTTGATCTTTCGATAATGGCGCACTCCCAATTAACTTCGATGTCAAGGACTCAGAAGACACAGTTTCGGGGGAATTGATTCTTCTAATGATGCAGTTTACTGGAGTACAAGTTGCTAACACTTCACCTTTCCGAATATTCCTTGGCCTTTCACTCACGTTGGCGACTCTTACAGGAATTACATCCTTAGAAAGATCCACAAGTGTAGATGCTACCAGCACTCCTCTTAGGTTATTGAATACTCAATAACCTAAGAGGAGTGCTGGACTTTGGACTCATTGAATACCCTAACCGCTTAGGTTAGGGTATTCAATGAGTCCAAATCGAAAACTATTGCTTTCTTCAAGGGAGCCAGGTATTAATGATTCTGACCTTGAGGGAATCGATAAATCTGTTTGGGCTATTATTTGATGAGCGGATTTTACATCACTTTCTGCGGGGAAAACGGCTATGTCTTCTCTCATCAAGTGCAGCTCATTAGTCTTGAAGTCGAGAGTGAAGTCATATTTCTTCAAAAAGTCCAATCCGAGAATGAAGGGGTCCGTGATATTAGCGACGAATGCCGTATGATGGTAGGTGGCATTCCCAAACACTATTTCCAAGTCCACTTTACTGTCAATCTCGATCTTGTCACCTGTCACAGTCTGGAGACTTACGCGTGGCGATGTCCACAGCAGTTTTAATCCAAATTCACGAGCCACATCTGTCCTAATGATTGTCACATTGGCTCCAGTGTCGACAATCAGTCTGCAGGGGTTCCCATTTACATGTGCGTAAATGAAAAGTCCATCACTGCCACTACTAGAAGAGGAAATCTGCAAAACTCTGGTGGTGGTGGTGATTTCCTTCCCTCGCGTAGCTTGGCGAGCCGGACAACTCCTTCGCAGGTGTCCTTCGCTACCGCATTTCCAGCACTTCTGCTCTTGTTTCTTTTGGGCTGTTATGCTGCTCAGATAGATGTCTTGTCAAGTCACCGAGTTGTCTCTCAAGTTCAGCGAGGTGGGACGACCTGGAATCAGACTCATCAGCTTCCTGAGTCCGGATTAGATGGCGATCCACACGGGTGGCTTCTTGGGCGGCCTCGTATCTCATCGCATACACAACAGCAGAATTCAGGTCTTTGACATCCGCCACCCGTAGAGCTTTCTGGATTTCTGGATCTAGAACCCCGTCGATGTAGTAGTTGAGTGCCAGGTTGTCTCGAACATCCGCAGGACAGTCACAAAAAGCAAGATGAGACAGTCTCTCGATGTCCGCCGCAAGCTCTTGCAGGGTTTCCCCGGTTTTCTGGAAACGGGACTTCAACTGGAGTTGGCTGAAATCTTTCTGGCACTTCTCACCGAAGCGAAGCTCCAACGCAGATGTGAGGGCGGCGAAATCCAGGCGCTGGCTGTCCGAAAGGGTCTGAAGAATGTCTGCTGCGTCACCTCTCAGGGATGCTGCAAGATGGCAGGCCTTGGTAGCAGAGTCCCATCCGTTCGCTTCCTCCACTATCATGAATTGGGTCTTGTACACCTGCCACGAACTTTTCCCATCAAATGTGGCCAGTTTAATGGACGGTCGAGCAACAGATGTGGGAGCGCAAAACTGTACAGAGCTGTTTTCCGCGGTCGCCAATCTCCTTTCCAGGTCTTTAAAGATGTCTTCTTTAAGTTGATAAAATTTTCTATCTTCTTCTTCCAGTTTATTTTCTACAGCATTGCAGCGGCCTTCAACGTAACTTAATTTTTCTTCAAATTTCTCTTCGATTTTATTTTCCACTGCGATGAATCGGCCTTCAACTGCCTCAAACTTTCCTTCAATAGCATCAACTCGATGCTCTATCTCATTAAATTTATTTTCCATCACAGTCTTTACCGAAGTAAGATCGTTTTTAATTTCCTCTTGGTTAGAAACTAGGTCATTTTTCAGCACCGTTAAATCACTTTTCAATTGGTTTTGATTAGCCGCCATATCATTTTTTAATTGTTCTTGATTAGCTGCCATATCATTTTTTAATTGTTCTTGATTAGCTGTAAAACTTGCAGTCAAGTCACTTTTCACAGAGGTGATTGCGTCAAGGAGTTGTTTTAATTGTTCATCCATTGCGCGAGTAATCACCATAAAAACAAAGTCCAAATTTAAAAAGTCTTTATGAAAAAAACTGTCCAAAGTCACACTTACTCCAAGAAAGTCCAGAAGTAGCCCCACGTTGGGCGCCAAATTGTAACGGATTCGGTGCGACTTCCACTTTCTTGAAAGGATGACACAGTTCTTGATAAAAACACAGGAAATTTATTTACACTATGTACAGGAAATATCGTCAACAACTGCTAAATTATTCATCAGCAATTAAGCAATTATCACACAACACCGTAAACTCAATGTTTACACACGTATTTACTTCCAAATACGAAAACAACAGAGCGAAATGCCTCGCAATAAACAGAGCAAAAATGCTCTCAGTTCGAAATATCAATCGAAACTAACTGTTTATCCATCGCTAACGGCTTATATAGACACCGAAAAGAAATTTCTCAAATATTCCACACGCTTCTGTAAAGTAGTAGACCGTTATCAAATTTTATCAATGAACGAAAAGGAAATAGGGGTCGTATACTTTAGCCATATGAAAAGGGGTTGTATATTCATTACGGGAAACTATTTACAGGTTACGTTCCTACAATAATTACTATTTACAGGATTTGTAACAATATTTTCATAAAAGTCATGGAAATTTATTTCAAGTCATAGAAAAATGTCTTTGGTAGTAAGAAAGCAACAATTACTAAATGAGCGCTAGAAATATTGAGTGATTTAGTAATATTGCATATAAATTGAATGATCTCAAAAACAAATCCGAGTTTTGGAATCCAATTTCATCCGCTTCTGAAACAGCCGCTCACCTTTTTTTATGATGTGATTTCATTACTGGGGCATTGCTAATTTTGAACCCACCATTATTTTCAGTACTTCTTGTATTTTATATTCTGTAGTAATGGATTCGTACTCTCTTGATTTTGCCACGCTCCCTCAAAAAGTGTAATTCAATTGCATCCGAGTTCATTTCAACTACTTGTAAAAAGTTCATTATTAAATTTTTCAGAATTTATCTTGATATGTTGAAGGTTTTAAAATGAAGACTTTTGTCAGGCAATAGAACATAGAAATAGGGGAATTCTAATACTCTAAAACAGTAGTGCCCAACATATAGCTCACAAAACTGATCCTTTTAGCCAGCTGAAATATCTGGTTTGGAAAAATGAATTTACTGTAAAAAGTGGCTTTACGTTAATGAACGAATAGGCTGTCCATTTACATGAGTGATTAGATGCACTATTGACATCAAAGGGCAGTGATTTTATGAAGTAAATTTATTACTTTAAACTTATTCAATTTTTATCCCATTCATTACTATTCTGTCCTATTTATTAAATATTTATTAGGCATTTAAAGAGTGTATTGCATTCATTGTATTTTTATTTTACTTGAATTTATGTGATGAAGACAAATAAGAATAATTTATAACTTTCAGCAGTATGCACTGATATTTTTTTCAGTCACAAGTAAGTGCTCCAATGAGGTAATGGCACTCATGTAAAAGTTTTTCTAATGCCCATTTCCGAAAAAATTGGCAAGTTTGACATTAAATAGTACCATTCTCTTCGTGTAACAAGGTCATGAAAACTCTTATGAAGTCTTGGAAAAGTCATGGAATTTTTTTATCCAAACTGAGTATGAACCCTGTATTACTTCTTATTTGAAAATTAACTTAGAGATAAGAATTTGGCCTGTTGTTTAATAGTTTAAGACAAAGTTACTGAGTTACTTTCTTGTTATTTACTCTCCACGAAAAATATTTAGATTACTGTTTCATTGATACATTGAATATTTTATAGTTTAAAACTTAAATTAAAAAAGATATTATTAGAAAAAAGTTAAAAGTACTAAAAATTGAACTAGTCACATCTGATCCTCAGATAAAGCACATTTAGTTTTGAAGCAAGATTTAGATTACTTAGGCAAATGTTGGCCACAATGTATTTTCCCAATGACAGTTTCGACCGTTTTTTCCACCTTTAGCAAAAACGTGCCAATTCTATTAAAATGTGATCCAAATCAAAGGCAACTGTTAAATTTAAAAAGAAATTTACCTCCCCTCCCCCATGTTCATGTTAATAATTTGTAAAAGTTATTTGTGACTGAATAATTCCACTTTTCTTCTGCTCAGTTTCCCCTTGGATAATTTTACTTCTTATGATGCACCAATTTATTTTTTACACATTTATTTACATAGTGGTATATGTAGGGAGCCATGCCCCCAACCTCCCTAAATCCCTTTTAAAACTATTAAAGTGTCAAAATAATGTGTTAATCTATACCATTGCACTCTCTAAACAAAAATTATTAGTATTTCTAAGCTTTTATTTGCTTTGGTGCAGGTTTCGCCGTTATATATGATATATATCAGTCGATACATATCCAATATTTATTTTGAAAATATGATATTTTGATATTTTCAATATTTATTTTTCCAACTACAATATTTTCAATACAAAAATTCTATTAATCATAGCTCATTTATTATTAAAAATAACCAAGAAGTTATGTACTATGTTATGTACTATGTATAAATTTTTCGAAAAACCTTTTAGAGGATTTTAATTAATATCTTCGTTAATTAATGTCATCCAAAAACATAACCTATCTAAGAACACTCTCGATCAACTCTCCTTTCAAACAAAAAAAAAGTTTTTCAAAATTGGTCCATCCGTTTAGGCTCTAGAGTGCCACAGACAGATACGTAGATACACAGACACGTAAAACTTACAACTCCCTTCCTTTGTGTGTTGGGAATAAAAAATAACTTACAGAAATCAGTTTTTTTTTTAAATTTAAAGATAATGATTTACTTCTGCTTTGTTTGAGATTTATTTTTAAAATAAAATTTATTTTTATCTTTTGTATTTAATATTAGAGAAGCGTTTCTCCTTTTTTGACTCTTTTGAAGAAATTATTAATGTCTATTGTTTGCACATAGTTCTTATCAATTCTTTGACTCTTTTATCATGAAATAACTCTTTTTAATTGAAATATTTTACCTTCACATTGCAATAAATTTGAAACTTAATTTTGGTCTTAATATTAGAATGAACGATTCAGTGTAGACGTTCATTCTAATATAAAGACCAAAATTAATAATGGACGTTAAAATAACATTGCATCTATGGAATAAGAAAGATGGGACTTTAAAATAACATTAATGGACATTAAAATAACATTGCATCTGTAGAATAAGAAACAGGTCTTAGTGTATCGGTCGCTATAACGGAAGGGTCGCAGTAACAGGAGGTCGTTCTTAATAGCGTTAACTGTATAATAAAGTAATATAATATTCCATTTTTACTTGTATTTTATATGCATAAAATTATTTGTAATGTAACAATTTGAATTCATATTGAAAGTGCCTAATTAAATATTAAACATTGCTCAGAAAAAAAAGAAATGTCTTATGACTGTGCACCGAGTAATGCATATTATTTATTTCTGAATCATGTAACTGTTAAAGTTCATTAAAATTGACAGAAATGTAGAATGAAGTATTAGATTAAATAGTGAAAAAAACCCATTAATTTTAAGTTTACATATTGTAACTATAATATAAGAAAATAAAGAGTGATTTGAGGATGCATTTACATTTTTGAAGACTTTAGTTTGTACTAATTGAAAACATGGGATATATATCAAAATATCGGATGTTTTTGAACCATGGTTGGCTTTCTGCCGGCAGAAACTAGTTTTTCCCGTGCCAATGGCAGAAACTGGTTAAAACCGGCAGAAACTGGCAAAAACTTAAAATTGTCTTAAAAAACTAAAGTAATTACTAAATGATATTTGTTTAAGCTAAAAAATTAAACTTCATTTCATCATTGTAAAAAATAAAATGTTATGCTAAGTGCCCTTGATTTAGTTCAGAAAGGGAACTTTTCAATTGCTGATGCTCGTAATATTTGGATTAATCTAACAAAGGACGAAAATCATATGGGTTCTTAGGATAGAGGAGTGACATACAGAATTAAACTGGCAATACTGTTTGTAATTTGCTCGCAAATAAGCTTCATCTAAGTTGCTTGTGATCATGTGCTTCAAGAAGAAAGTCAAATTTTACTTCCCAATATTAATCTAGATTTTGTACGTAATATAACAGCTTTGCAAAAAAAAAATTGGCCCCACTTCTCAAATCATTTTTCCAGTTGAATTTTTACCACTATCCAGTTACTACATGATGGACCAGTTTAAAAAAATATACGTAATATAACAGCTTTGCAAAAAAAAATTGGCCCCACTTCTCAAATCATTTTTCCTGTTGAATTTTTACCACTATCCAGTTACTACATGATGGACCAGTTTAAAAAAATATACAATTTGAAAGTTTCATGAATATTGCTTGTTCCTTGATGCATTGCCTGATAGCTCTTCTGTTGCAAGAATATTCTAAAGTTTCTCATTGGTGCATATTAAATTAAAACGCTATTAAGATTTTTGAAACCACCTTTTCCAAGAAGCAACTGCAGGGTCCAAACAATGTAACGTTTGATTCTGAATTGTGATAATATTGTAAATTAAACTGTGCTTTGGTTAACAATTCATTATTTTTTCCATGCATTTTCTACTGTCTGTCAATATTTCTTTTTTTTTTTTTTTGTCATTTTGAGAGTTTTTGCCAGTTTCTGCCGAAAATGTAGCAGAAAGTGTTTTTTGCCATGCCGGTTTTAACCGGTTTTTACCAGTGGTTTTAACCGCCTCTGTAGAAACTTGCCAGCCCTGTTTTGAACCCTGCTCAAAGCTTGTCTTTAATTGTTTTCAATAACTTGCACTTTTAGCACTGCTTTATAATATGAATAATTTCTTTCTGGTGCTGGAATCTCTTTTCGTATTTGTCATAATGCAGTTTTATACCTTGTATATTTTGTAAAATTTAAACAAAGCAAGTTTTAAGTTGGAAAAAACAGAAACAAAAAACATTGCAATGTAATATGTTGCCAATGCATCATAATGTAGAAATTCCTACATCGCCCAGCCCTAATATACATAATTTTGATGTGCTTGCAAAAACTAAATTTCTGATGCATGTCTGTGTGTCTGAGAAATTTGCATAATTCAATGCAACTTCTAAATTTCTTTATATTTTTATTTTGTTATTACTTGCACTATTTTATATTAGTTGATAAATTTGCATAAAAATATATGATTTGCTTTTTTAATATATTTAATTAAAAAATATTTTTCACCTAACCATCTAATGTATTTCGTTAAATTATTTAGACCTTATAGTTTATTTATTTTTTGAAATACATACTCACAGGTGTTGTTGTGTTACTATATTTAGTACATTATATTTTGATTTTAAATTGAATTTTAAGTTTTTTTTTTCACTTTATTTAAATTATCCCTAACATTTGCATGTAAATATTCATCTTATTTTTGGAAATTCGGCTTTCAGAAAGTTTGGAGTATGTAACCCTTGCAAACATGGGAGGATTGCTGCATTTGGAAAATTATGGTATATATTTTCACAGTATAGTTATGCTTTCACATTATTTAAATGTTTTTTGTATGGATGTGTGAATCAGAAGTGTAGATGAGTCTTAATCAAAATTATTTTAAAAGTATTCTGCCAAATGCTTTATTTGTTTTAATTATATTGCCACTAAACTGATGTATATCATTAATATTGTTGAGGGTTTTTATTCATTATTTATTCTGTGCTACACACAGTACATCAAAGCCTAGTTTTGTGTTATTACTTAAAGTTGTAAGTACAAGTTGTCTTCTGCATGCAATTAGTGTTAAATATGCAGTTGAACCTATGCAACATTTTTTAACTGTAAAATTCTGTTTATTAAAAACATTTTTATTGTTTTAATTAAATGCCTTTTTATTTCTTCCTCAAGCTGAATATTATTTTTTAATTCCAGGGTTTGATCCTCGTGCACACTTGGCTAATTTTCACACTGTTGGACCTGCTCCTACTACTCAAATACAGTTTGCAGATGATTCAGGTAAACATAAGAATTTATCTAGAGTATCAGGAATTAAAGTTGAAGCTTCAGCTCTAACACCAGAACTAGCGGCTTGTAGAAATTTATTAGTTGCAGCGGCGTCTACTTCTGCTGCATTTCCAGGAATAGATCCCAATAAATTGCCTCCTCCTCCTCCACCTTTACCTTCGAACCAAGATAACAAAAATGATGAAAAGGAAAAGTTGTGGCCTTGTCCCTCCTGTAAGGTGCCATTTAAAGCAGCATCTGAACTGCAAGTTCATCTTTCAGCCCATACTAAAACAGAAAAGACTGTACCATGTGATATGTGTGGTAAACTATTTGCAACAAATGAACGTGTAAGAATCCATATACGTTCTGCACATGGAGAAAAATCTTGTGCATGTGATATTTGCGGCAGTGGTTTTAGTTACAGGTGTAAACTGTTGGACCACATGAGGACTCATACTGGTGATAAGCCATTCCACTGTGAAGTGTGTGGGCGAAGTTTCTCACAGAAGAATCATTTAACTCGGCATTCCATGATTCATACTGGAGAGAGACCGTACCCCTGTGATTTCTGTGGTCGTGGATTTTATCGCAAGGATAAGCTCACTCGACACCGAAGGATTCATACAGGTGAAAAACCGTATGCATGTCTTGCTTGTGGTAAAGCATTCTACCGACGAGACAAATTGACAAGGCATATAAAAATGCATAGTGGAGAGAAACCTTTTGCTTGTCCAGTTTGTGGGAAGCGCTTTGTAGAAGACAGGGATTTAAAAAGGCATAAGTGTTCTTCTCGACACACTCAAAATGCCAACAATGTAGCTAAACTGCAAGCAGCCCAAACTAGTACAGGTCTTCTTCAGTTGCAGCAACTTCATTATCAATTGCAGCAGCACCATCTCCAAGCACATTCTGCTCCTCCTCATCCTCAAGCACATTCTGGACCTCAGCATCAGCAAGCTCATACCCAGACAACCCACCAGCAGGCTCACACTCAAACTACTCACCAGCAGGCTCACACCCAAACAACTCATCAACAAGCCCACACACAAACACCTCACCAACAAGCCCACACACAAACACCTCACCAACAAGCCCACACTCAAACTCCTCATCAACAGGCACATACACAAACACCACACCAAGCACACACACCTCAACATCAACAAGCCCATACCCAAACGCATCCTCAACAGAATCATTCTCAGCAACCTTCTGACCATCAAAGCCAAACTCAGCATCATCAAAATCAAAATCAGCATCATCAGAATCAAAATCAACAACAAAGTCAACAAACACAGCATGTGCAAGCTCAGCAACAGCAACCGCCTCCGCAACATGTTCAACAACAGGCACAACCTCCACATGCACAACCACAACCGCCTCAGCAGCCACCTCCTCCACATATGCAGCCTCAGCAACAACCTAATGGTCCACCACAAGCCCCTCCTCAGTCTCAAAATTCTCAACCACCTACACCACAACCTCAACAGCCTCAGTTGTCTAATCAAATGCAACAGAATCAACAAGCACCTCCTCACCAACCCCAGCAACAGCAGCCAGTACAACCACAACATCAATCTCAAGGTATGCCTCACCATCAGCAGCCTAACCCCCAACAGCAGCCACCACCTTCCCACCAACAGCCAAATCCTCATCAACATCCTCCGCCTCAGAGCCACCATCAAATGCAACATCAAAATAGACACTTGCCACATCAGCAGTCTCCTTCTCCACCACAAATTGCCAATCAATCCCCTCATCCTTCCCAGTCTCAGCAACAGCATCCACAGCAGGGTCCTCCTCACACCCAACATCAACCTCAACATCATGGACCTCCTCCACCTTCAATAGTGCAGCCTCACCCCTTCCAAGCCTTAAATCTGCAAACCTGACTGGCGGGGTGCACCATATGGGGTGCACTGAACAGACTAACAAATTTTAATGGCCAGCATTGATGGATGAAATTCTATCACTTTAAAAGTAATGTGATTTATGTTATATAAATCATAATGCCAGTAAATATGATCAACTGTATTTTGCATCATTCCCAGGACTTTGATGTGTGTTATTTGAAGAGTCGAGATTATTTTGAAATGTTAGAAAGTTTAATCTCGGAAAGTCGAGCGAATGCCATCGGAGAATACTTTCCCAATGTTGTTACTGTCTAGAAATACTGTTTCAAAAGAAATCAAGTTTAATAAACTTTTTTTATCATCAAGTTAATCTATCAATTCATGAAACCTTTAATCTAGCTTATTGCAGATCTCTCACTTTGAACAATTTATTTTAACTAATCAATTATTTACATATGTTCTACTTAATATGATGCTTACAGATGTTTGAAACTTCATTGTGATGTGTACCTACTTTATATATTTTTCTGAAATATTCAATGTTAAGTTTTCCATGCATGTTACTTTGAGTATGAAAATTTTTAATGTATGTTTCAAAATGACATTTGCTTCAGATTCATTTGTAAGCAATAATGAATGATTATCTTTTAGTGTAATACTGACTTGTTGTTCATTTGCTGCCATAAAACTTTTTGAAATACTTTGAAGATTTTGTTTTGATTTGGTGTACTAGTAAAATGGTTTGATATATTTTATGTGTAAATAAAGTAAATCACGTGGGACTTCCTTTTGGAAAAAATTGTATCTATGTCGAAAACATAAGATTACTTCAGTTCATGGAACTTATTCAATTATCTAAAAAAGTATTTATAAGATAAATTTCACTCATACACATTTACACATCATTTATACAATTTTGCTTCTAAATCTGTTCCATGAGAAACATGCATCACATGAAATAATTTCAATATGTTACATTGATTATTCAATCTTTGCATGCCAAAAAATAAAATAAACCATTTTTTTCCCTTGATAGATCAAAGTCATTCTATTCATAGTGTCAGGTAATTCATTGCCTGAATAAATCCTACGTAATTTTTTTTTTTTAATGAAAGTTAGACATGTTCACTAATCACTCCATCACTACTTACATTCACTGTCATCTTTACTATTTTAACTTAAAATTATATTAAATTAAAAAGCAAAGATTGATTTTTTCTTGATTATTAAAATATAAAAAAGTGTTAAATTCTGTCAAAAATGTAAAAATAATGGAAGAAAGTTTTGCATAAAGAAGTTAATGTTAATAAAAAGTGAAAAGACGAACTGTTTTAAGAAGCGTTACAATATGCGTTAATAAGTAAATAAATAATTGAACAAGGATTAATGAGTAACATGTTAATTATCAATGAATTTTAAGTGAGAAAATAGATTAAGCCAATAATCAAAAAAATGTAATTTTCTGATAATGTTACAAAAATGACATTCTAAAAAGTTTGCCTATTTCTCTGATTTTCAAATTGACAGTTCAGATTCCAAGATGAATTCTGAAGGCTAATCCAAAATTTATATATAGGAACATAAATTTCTATCGCATTTTTGGCACTGGCACTGTCTAACATGCTTTGGATTTTTAGTTATTCTATTAGCAGTTGACATGTGTTGATCCATGGACAAGGTCTTGCCCTGCAGAAACAAGAATAAAATTTGTATCAGCGGTATTAGGTATTAAGTACAAAAATTCTCACAGAAACACTTTTTTCATGAATCGTTTATTAAAAAAGCATGCAAATTCTAGTAACATATTAGATGAACGGCCCTAATCTTTCTCAAAGAGATAAGACTTCAGACGTGCACAGATTTTAATAGTTAGATATGTTTTGGGATTTTCTAGATCTAAACATGGATTATGCAATAAATGCTCTTGCCCATCTGAGTTTGTTGTCCCTTCAGGCCAACAATTTGTATTGTGTGACTCTGTATTGATGGCGCTCTGTGAAAGAGTTAAAAAAAATCGAATTTGTAGGAAATGCAGGAGAGCAGTAAGCATGATAACGAAATCAAGATTTCCACAATTTGCACTTTATCTGGCAGTTAGGCACCAGAGTCCAATTGAAATTAATTTCTTATTGTAAACAAATAACGAGGCTTCAACTTGTTTTACTAACACTTGATTAAAGCAGCCCGTTCTTATCTTGTTTTCAACCAATTTTGAAGTGGACTTGCCAAGGCAGAGCGCCAACAGTCTTGAGCTGCACTGTATATCTTCTACAATACTATGTTTATTTCTGCAATCAAGCCTTTGCTTAAAGTAGCATGATCTGAAATGAAGTATTTTTTACTATTTTTGAGTTTTTAAAAACAAAATTTATAGATATTCTAGCATATGTCATTATTATGAAATGTTAGTCCAATAGGAAGTTTTCCAACATTGTTTGAACAATTCTTTATAGATCTCTTGTGAATTTTAATTATTATCTCTCATTATTTTTTAATGTATATTGTAAAAATTAAAATTTGTTTTATATTTACTTCATATTTTAAATCTTGAAAAATGCTCTCATACTTAAAAAAATATATCTTACTGATTATGTTGACATATTAGTTCATTCCCTTGATTCAACTGGGGGGGGGGGGAGAGACAAATGCTGATCTATCATCAGTTGTTTAGCTTCATATGACTGCTGTTAATTGGTTCAGCTGTATTCAAGAATTAGTGAGAAAATTTTTGATTTTTTTAATTTAGAAAAATTGACTTGTTTTGCTGTTGACTTGACATTTTTTCAGAAACACCAGTCAAACATCTTACCTGGATGATTAACTTACTTATGAAATGTTTATTTTTGTGTGAAAGTTTAAGTTTTCTTATATTTGTTTTAAATTTTGTCCAAAGAAAAATGTTTTTAAACATTAAAACTATGCAATTTTATGCAAATGTTATCACAGGCACTAACTACAGAAGGACATAGGGGCAATTTCTACTAGATACAAAGCAAGTTTTATTACTATTTTCATTAAAACTGGATATTAAGTGTATTCTAGGGCTAAAATTTTGGTGTAAAATAAAAATACAAATTAACTTTGTTGTTTGAAGAGTTTTCATATTGAATAATCATTGAAGTCAAGGTTAAATCCATTTGTAAAAAAAATTTTTTTTTTTTTGCATTGTATGTCCTAAGGAAGATTGTTTGACATAAAATAACATTTCAAGAATTTTAATAACCTGACTTTATATTTAAAGCTTAAATATACTTGATTTTACAAAATTAAACTTATGTGATTGAGATGTACAAAATGGTTTATGCTTATTTGCATTAGGCAAATTAAAAACTTTTTTTTTGGGGAGGGGGAGGTTCTAAATTTTAAAACTGGAGAATTTTAACTTTTTAATGAAATATATGATTGGTTAATGTGTGAATGTGAACGCACCAACAGATTTTGTTTGAAACCCACATCTCTTTTAATAAATAACGTGAAACAATCTTGAATTAAAATTTTTGTTGAATGAGACTTTGTTTTCACTAATTCTTATGTAGAAATACATGATGCAATCTGTTTCCCTAATATTGATTTTAGAACTACTATATCAGATAAATCTTTTTTTTTTTTTTTTTTTCTTTGTTGATTTCATATTTAAAATGACAAAATATTTGCAAGAACTATATGTGATTTCTTAATATGATGCCTAGCTTATGTGATCTTCATTTTCATGATGTGCGATAAAATGTCCATATTGTTTTAAAACTTAGTTAAAATTAATTTTTGTGCATACAATTTTAATGTTGTATTGTATTTTCTGAAAACTTTTATTAAGGTTTATTGAAGTGTATGAAATGTAAATATGTTTGTTGGTTTTGGTTTGTATTGTTAATGCTTAAGATTATGTCAAAATGACTTTTAGTTTGATTAAAACATGTGCCATTTGTTTGTTTAACATACTTCACTTATATAGATAGCATTTAAATGGTGTCGGGGAAAATTCCAAGTAGTATGTTTTAACAACTGTATCTTAGTGAATTTTAAAACAATTTTCTGATCAAGATGAGTAAAATTGTTTTGCATGAAGTTTTGTTTATAATTTTGTATCATTTTTGATTGGAATTCTTTTCAATCAAATTATCGTGTAGAAAAAGCAATACAAAATGTTTAAGATGCTTAGTGAACTTTATTAAATGAGTTACTGTTTTGTTGAAATGTGCCATAATGTATTATTTGTTGTAAAGAACTTCTGTTGTTGTAAAAGAACTACTTTAGCATGTATTTTGGGCACTTTCAAAAGTTTGATTGTTTTTTTTAAACAAATTTTCAGAATATGTACACATGTTACTGTTTAAGGGAGAACCCACTACTTTATAAAAGAGCTAGATATTTCATGAAGAAATAACTAAAGTTATATCGCAAAATATTTTTTTATTTTTTAGAAATAATTAATTGCATGATTAGTTACATAATGAAAAAACCAAAGTTTTTCCTTGTAATGGTAATATGAGTTTGAAATTTAAAAAAATAATAATATTTGCTGCCAGAAAGTGTTCTTGCAAAAATATTGTTTTTCATTACTTAAGAACAGCTTATAGTGATTATGTCATTGAGAAAAGATAAAATGGAGGGAGTGAAGACTTTCAATTGTGAAGGAATGAACTCAAGTCACGTAATAGTTTTAGAGAAAAGCATTGGAAGAAATTGGGTTTCTTTCGCTACACGCAAAACTTGTCAACCATTCGGTGTTGCTAAGTCAAGTAAGGGACTTGGGCTCCTTGTCCAAGCTTTTGCTTAACCAATGGTTGGTTTGCTCCCTTCATTGACTAACTCCTGCTCTAAGGGTTATATTTGAACCTTTCTATGATTTTTATCGTAATTACGATCAGCCAGAACCACCTAGTTTTATTACAACAGCTAAGATGTTGGTGACCTAAAAATTCTTTTAATATGCAAAAAAAAAGCCCCTAAAACTACTTTAAAATGAAAAATAGCATTTTGAAAGTAATTTATATTTTAGTGCTTATGTTGTATTAATATGTTTGATAAGAGAAATATGCCCTCGTGTGTTTATAAATTAACGAACAAAAAAGGGTCATGTATTTACAAATTTAAGATAAATCTTCACGGATGTATTTAAAAATAAAGAAATTCAAATAGAGAGAGAGAGAGAAATGTAAGTTACAAATAAAATACATTCGAGCCCGCTTAATGGAATATCGGATAATAGAATATCCCGCTTAATGTGATAAAGTCCCAATGTACTACATCGTTGATATGTGTTATTTTTATCCTGGATAATAGAATATCCCGCTTATTGGAATAAGTTTTCGTGGCAAATTACCTATTCCATTAAGCGGGCTCGACTGTATAAATAAATTCATTTTAACAATTTATGAGAATTTATAAATCTTACAATTGTAAAAAAACATCAGAAGTACATAGTATTGTTAATATTTTTTGGTAAACCAAGCATAAAAAAATAAAAAGAAACAAGCCCAATGTCTAAAGCAAGGTTTTATGTCTTGAAAAACTCTGTTCAATATCCACATTTGTTTTAGAGTGTTTAATACAGTTTGCATAAATTAATTATTATTATTTTTTTTCTGCAGTGGAAATCTCTAAAAAAGGTTTCAAAGTATGAAGGCCAATATTTTTTTGCAAGCAAAATGTTTTTTAAATCCAAAGTATCCTTCAAATTCATAATGAATGATTCAAAAAAAAAAAAGTAAAATTAGTGTTGCCTAAGAAGTGAAGAAATGTCCCACTAGGGGGGAAAAATGGCTTTAACATAAGCATTTTAGCCCTGATTGTACTTAACTTATATTTAGCCCTTGTACAATTTGCTATAGAGGAAAATTTAATGCAAAATAAAAACTAATTTAAAAATCCCTCTTGTGAAGCTATAAATACCAAAATGACTCTGTAAAGTAGATTGTACGTAAAAAAAACCTTTTTATTATCTGAGTACTGCATTAGAATTAAGTGTTGAACCTAATATTGTTGATCTACACCTTATTTTAACTGACATTGTCCAATAAAACAAAACTGCGTATTCTCAAATATTTGTTACAGATATTTATAATTATGTATTACTAGAATTCTCTTCACATTTGTTACTCTATAAATTAGTTTTATTTGTTATTTTTTCAACATTCCATTTAAACAAACATTAAGTTAAAGAGATCTGTACTTGTGAGACTATAAAAACAAGTGCTCATTAAGTTATTGTGCATATTCTTGATATTTTTTTTTTTTTTTGTCCAGCTTAAAATTATTAATATTTGCTAGCATAAATGATTATTGAACCCTTTTTGTTTCATCATGTATTTTATGCAATTCTGATAGTTGACTAAGTAGTGTAAAAAAATAAATCATTATCAAATATGCCAAAATCTGACGTTGATCCTATAAGTTTACCATGAGCTATTTTATTTTGAATATGAAAACTTATAAAACTAAAACGATACTGCAATGTTTAGTGACAGACAGACATTGTCATTTCCCCCAACTGGAATTGTGTTTTGAGTTGGTATTGTATTTGTATTGTGTAAAAAGTGATGCAAACTTGCCAGAATGTTACCGAGCTGGTGTTGCATTGCCTGTTGACTGTATTTATAAATTTTCAAAAGAGCTACCTCGAGACTAACCTGCCAGATGCATATAAGTGAGACTTGCTGTACAGTTTCTTTTAACTCTTCGTAGTACTTTGTTTTCCACGTTAAGTGTTGTACTTTCCACTCTGTCTGTTTCAGATGCGGAATGACCGCATAGTTGTAGAGTGTTGCTTTGGATAGTTTCAAATCATTTCATTTTGTGTAGTTCTAGTTTTATCTCAACTCTATGCTATTCCTCAAGGATTGCCACAAGTAGTTTGAAGTTTTAACTTGTTTTATTTATTAATAAGTATGTAATTTTTTTAATTGTTTTCTGACAGTTAACTAAATTTAGCAGTAAAACAATTGTTATGTTCTAAAATAAACAAATTTCTCATTATTATTGCTTTTCGTCGTTCATACTAAAGTAAGTATGAACCTTGTTTTCATATTATTTGCTTATGAAGATCTTAGCAGAAAGTTTTTAACTGTCCATGTTTAGTCAAATTACTTATTTCTTTATTATTAATTTAAATTTCTATATTATGAAATTTTTAGAGAGTATAAATTTTAGTGCAAATTTCTTACAACATATGTTTTAGCAAATTTGTGAAAACTTTGGTGAGTGGTGGCTGAACTAAGACTTCTGTTACATATGTTAAGATTCCTGAAAAATATCTCTGCACTTTTTGTGGCAATCCTTCATTAATTTTCTGTGATCAAATAGACCTTCTGCACATAATGGGTTTAGACTGTATGATACTGTTTTCTACAACGGGTTATTGTTGCAAAGCAACTGACGTTTTGTTAAGATATGTTTAAATTTTACAATAGCTTTTAAATTTTTTTTTAGTTTTTATTGAACATAAATAATTCCTGTGTCAGTGAAATGGTTACTCTGAATGTTTTCATAGGCAGCATTAGATACATTTTCAATGTTATTAATTGCTATAAACACATTAAGGTGGTACTGTAAACTGAAGGTGAAAATTTTCTGAATAAAATAGTCTTTGTGCTTTTATTAAATAAAAGATATTTGCGCAAATATTTTCAGCATAAACTAACTGTTAAATCTTAATTCATTTTTTAGCTACAAAATATGTGAGTACACTTCACATCTTTTAGTAACTACAAAATATGCATGTAATTTACTCGTCATTTTGTTATAGTTTAACCCAACAGCAAAATTTTTTTAGCAATCTGCAACACAGTTTAAAAAAAAAATGTAAAAAATAGTCTGCAAGATAAACTAACATTAGGTTAATCATAAAACCTGAACCAACATTGAACAATGTTTACAATCACAATGTTACACTTAGACTGCAAGTACACACTACCTGTGGATTATTACAGACAATATGGTACAAATGATTTTTCACAGAAATTTAAAATTTTTATTTTTGAACAAAATTTTGGTTTTTTATCATCAAGGAATAATCTTAAGGGATTATTCCTTGATGCTGCTAGGGTTGTTGAGAATTTGTGATGTACATCACACTGTTGCCAGCTACTTGAGCATAAACTTGATATGAAAATTAGATGTGTTTTGGGACTTAGAAACTCCTTAGGTGCTAAGAAATGGGGGGGGGGGAGTTATGAAAGATATTGCTTATTTTTCCTTTCACATTGGTTAATTGTATATTCGGTTCTAAAAATCATTCAATAGAAATACTTTCTGCCATTTATTATTATTATTTTTTAAATATAATTCAGAAAAACTTATGAAATGTGTTTGAAGTTCTCACATATCCAGAATAGAAATGTTTTTGCTTCCGTGTATTCCATTATGTGCTGAAGTATCTAATTCCCAATTTGATTGTGATTTGTTGTTTAATTTCAACTACTATGTTATTGTTACACTTGAGTTCATAAATATTTGATAAAAATTTTATTTGGGAAAAAAAATCAAATGAAGTTTGTGTATTAAATGCAGTGTTTTTAATGAAGAGATTCTATTGAATTATCTCAACTTAAAATGCTAAAAAAAAACTTTTGAAAAGAAATGTTTGTACAGAGCTGTAAATTTAAAAGATATCTGAATGTATGTAAAATAACTTCATATGTATCATGTATTTATATTTAAAGTTGTTTTTGCTGTTTATAAAAAAAATAAATTAATAAGGAAAAGGAGGTACTATATTTTTCATAAGGTACATTCCATTATGTGGAGAGCTGTATAAAGAATTATGTCCTGATATTTAGCATTATGTTGATTAAAATGTTGAAAATTTGGATGAATATCAAGAACCCACGCACATTTAAATTTTTCAATTATTATTTTAATTTTTATTCTAGGTTTGCACAGGTTTACAAGCCCCAAAAAACTTCTTGTAAACATCATTTAAAAGAATAAGAGCCTGAAAAATACATAAGTGTTAAAACATAGCAGAGGATATTCTCCTGATTTGCTTAGCTGATGGCAAAGATTGGTTGTAATAACAAAAAGATGTCTTAATGAGTATCTCAAAAAACATAACCGCTATCTTCAAAGTAAAAATAGCAAAGGGAAGAAAAAATTATTTTGAGTAAATAATGCTAGATCTCCCTTTCAGAATGCAAAATTATTTCTTTTTTTGCTTTTAAATAAATAATAAACTTTATATTTGCCAATTTACTTCCAATATTTTTCCTAACTTGTAACAACTTACCTTTTCCCCTTCTAATCTCTATAACTTGAATATTCCTGTATCTTGAAGTTTTTATCCGGTCCCAAACTCTTGAAACTGTTGTGAAAACTTCCCATAACTCGAACGTTTTAGCCTTGGGGACTTATCTAGAGTTAACAAGAGTTGACTGTACTTTGCTTTTAATTTTGATTACTGTTTATTGGTGGTTGTCTCGCTCAGTACAATCTTTTTTTTTAAATATAATTCATGATAAACTAATACTGATTAGTGACTAATCAAATACCTTTTGATAAATTCTTTGAAAAATATCAGGTGGTTATAAAGTGCAAATAAATCAACATAATGCTGATAATAACAGGTTTTTGTGTATTCAGAATCTTATAATAAAGCTGTAAAATAATTTCGCACAATTTAAGCTTGCCATAATAAATGTGTCATAAAAATGAATTGCAGCTTTATGTTTGTACAAATATGTAATTATGTCTTCAATTTAGATGAAAGTGAAAAAGCTTTTCTAAATATTAATTCGTTGTAGTCTGTACATTAATAAACGATGTTATTAAATTTAGGAGAGCTTTTTTTCAATTTGATTTGTTCATAGTTGTTAAAAATGGTTTTTATCTAAAAGAACCAGAGAAATACGATATGCAGTTGTTTCGCTTTTGAAAAAGAAATGAAAATCGTTACATGATTCTAGCTAGTTATTTCGAATTAAGGAAATCTTGCTTGTGCCTCTAGAATTTTTTTAAATCGAAATGTGTTTGCAATTTTCCAAAAGCAAATGTTTCAGTTTTTGTTTTTAGAACTTTTAATCCATGTGAAACTGTTACGAATTTTCTTTGTTATCCCTTGTTCAGATATCCCTTGCATTTGAAAGTTAAGTTTCTTTTGTAGAGTATTTTTTAATAAAGCTTGAACTTAAAAAAAAAACTTGTCTTATCTTACTTCTTCACCCACTAGTTGAACTGGTGCATGTTGAAATTTTTTTATAATGTTACTGAAACAGAAGTTTTGCAACTACGACTAATCATAATGGCTTAGAGATGAGATGGGTTCGGGCTCTAGAACTGAAAATTGGTTTTGGGCTCCGACTCAAGTTAAGACATTCAGTCGTCAATCTCCAAACAAATTCAAAGCAAATAAACATTATCATGCTGTGAGAAAAAAAAAACATTTAAATCAGTTCGATCAATGTGAAAATTTAACCAAACTAAAAAAAATATAATAAAAATAACACTTATATAATAGGGTTTTTTTTTTTTTTTGTGATTACTATTACACTATGTCATACAGTGGTACATTTGAATTGGAGCATTTTGGGAAAATTTAGAAACTTCTGTTTAATGAAGAATATTTAAGATAATATTTTTCATTAACGGAGAGATTTAAAAAAAAAAACATTTTGAACCAATCACAGATGAAACATAAGTAGGATACCCATATTGTTGTAAAACAACGGCAGAGACTAACACTTCAAAAAACATTTCAGACCATAGAAGGCTTGGTTTTTGATACAAGAAAGTTTCCCTTGAGCCCGGGCTCTCAAAAATGAGCCCAAACTCATCTCTAACAGGGTAGTGACACAGCCTGGGAAATCAGGGAAATTTTAATTTCTGGAAAAATTAAGCGTATTTTAAAAATTTCTCAAAATATCGGAAAATTTTTCTAACTGATATTTCTTTTCATTTTGAGTCGAAAGTTTTTTCGCCAAAAGGAACTTTTTCGCATTCTAAAATTATTTTTAACTGCTACAAACCAACAAAGGCTGGAGATCAAACCCAACAAAAAAATTATAAACATTTGTAAAACTACCTCAAATCAGATATGCTTCTTTTCATTCTTTGTTTTTTTTTTTTTTTTGCTCACAAGTTTTGATGACCCCATGTTGGTAATTAATAAAATTTTTATATTTTGTTTCATACAACTATGAACAGAATATTTTTGCATCTGTGTTGGGGAAATGTATTTTGTTTTTCGATTATTATTAAGCTTTGTTAGAAGGCTTGTCATTTCGGCTAATCATTTGGAATGCGAGTTTTCAAATGTCAAATTAAATGTTGAGCAGGACAAAATTTAATTATAAAAAAAGTTTAATCTTCAAGTATTTTGAATGTTAATCATACTGTTTTCTTTCTTGTTTTCCGATATAAAATTTTACTGTTTTTTCTGTATATTTTTCAAAATAACTACTGCTTGCCACAATTGTAAAATCAGAAATTTTTGGAGCTAAATCAGATTTTGTCAGGGAACTTTTTTCCGGGATTTTGTTACCACCATGTCTAATGGCTTACTCACGGCATCAGAGCTGGTCTATTGACTTTGAGAAAATAGCATGATTTGGTTATGGGTTAAAGCAGTAGTTCCCAACCTTTTTCACATCGCGACCCCTTTTTCACCTATTAAACAACCTGCGACCCACTATGTACCCCCCCCCCCCACATATATGTAGATATATATATATATAAGTGTGTGTATGTTTTTTTTATTAGTGTCTGAACTTTCCTTGAAGTGAATGGAAGGCGTTTTCTTTAAACAAGGCCGTCAAGTGGTCAAAAAATTGGGAGGAGGGCGTTTGTGTGTGTGTGGTAGACACTCTTCTTTTTTCAAACGTTCAGCAAGAGAGAGAGCGTCAGATTTTTACTTGGAAGGGGGAGGGGTGTCATTACTAGCATATGAGAAATCACCTTAAGGGAATTGAGTTATATAAGTGGAGAAAGAGAATTAACTGAATCTACAGTCGTTAGCATTGCGAAGTCCTCCCTGGATAATGCTCAAAAAATGCAAGTTCTAAAGCTGCACTTTACACGATCTCTGGTGCTCTTCGGGGAAGAAGAGGTTTCGGGGACTTGTATGGGATGGGTCAAACTCGGAGACTGCCTTTGAAATTTCTTGGAACTGAAGTCCTAAAAATAAAGTTTTAAACGCTTTTAATGATAATATAGGAGTGAGGAGAGGATGCTCTCAAATCTTTTGGATATTAAAATGGTGTGTCCTAAATAACCTCAGTTGAAGGCCATCTTAGATGAAATTTTGAAAAAGAAAGGATTCGGAACTTTCCTCGAAAAGTTTTGATTTTTGAGGTTTTAAAACAAAATTATGGGCCACCTTTGTAAACGTTAGGGAAAAGGTTTGGAATCCAAGCCCTCTCCTCCTTAATTTTTTCGGAATTGAAGATTTTAGACGAATTTTAATGATGTGGTGGGGGTGATTCCAAGGAATTTTTTTTGAAATTTAAGTCCAAAAATGATAATGGTAGGTTATCTTTGATGACAAGGGGGAAATCGGAGACCCTCACCCCGAATTTTTTAGAAACTTCAGTATTATGAACGAAGTTTTATACGATCTTTAATTATGAGACGGAGATAGTAGGCACTCCCCTATATTTTTTCGAAATAAAATCCTAAAAATCCATTACTTGGTTACTTTTGATGAAGTTAGGGGACGGAATGTGGTTCGGGGGGCTCTTTCTCGGAATATTTCCAAATTAAGTCCTAAAAACGCAACTACAGGACATCTTTCACTATAGAGTTAAGAGCCATTGTCTGTAAGAATCAGGCAGTTTAAAGCATTTGTGATTGTTGACATTTTTAATTTTTTTTTTATTTTCACATATGTTGTTCCTTATCTTAAATGTAATGTAAATCCGAAATTTGAGCTTTGTCTGACTCACCGTTTTTGAGAAAACAATTTTGTTTTGTTTAGGGGGCGTGGCACATTTTTGCCGGTTTTTCGAATTTGCAGATTTTAATGTTCTTGTTGCTTGAAGCGCCCTTATAATGACATGGATTTTTTAATTCATATTACTATATGGTCTTGTTAGATACTGTTACAGCTGTCAAATCGGTGACACTAAGAGGGCGACGCCCACAAACTCCGTTTAAAAATGACCGAAAATGAATTTTTTTTCTATATTCAAGGCCAATTTTCTCAAAGCGCCTTCATGATGACACCAACATTTTTTAGATCATTTTCTAGCCACACTTACGTACATCAAAAATATGTATCAAAATCGGTGTCACTATAAGGGCGCCAGAAGATATTGGAACTTTTTATTCGATAAATTTCACAAAAACACAAATATTTAGAATCTAATTACAACTGTCGCCCTCATAGTAGATATCTGATACTACATTAGGTTGATAACCAACATGTTTGTCTAACATTTGCACAAAAAAATCGGTGTCACTCCTATTATTTTTGGAAATATAATCGTTCCAAGTTAGTACGTTATGGCGTTTTTTTTTAATATTTATTTATTTAATATTTTCAACCACCAGTTTTTTTTTTGTTTTGTTTTTTTTTTTTTTTTTTTTTGTTTTTTGTTTTTGAACATATTTATTTTCAATTTAATACAAAGAAGTGTACCTTATAACATAAACAGCTTTGGGCAGCAAGAGAGTCTTTTTCTTGAATAGAAAATGCCCGTTTTGATGTAGGTACCAGGTGGATCTATTGTGCATTAACATGTCTAGACTATTATACCAATACTCGTCTTGTTTTTCCGGCCAAACAAATTTATTTATTCCAATTGTTTCTTGACATGCATTTGACCTAAACTTGCAAATGGTCAACTTCTACTATTTTTCTGGGATACCATGTTTTCCCATGCTTTAGTGCTACAAAATTAGCAGTTTTCAATAAGAGATGACCGTCTTTCTGAAATTGGTTTGATTTGATTCTTGATGTTTTCTTCGTTTTGGTCTACGTTATCCTCAAATTCAGTTTCAGATTCTGAATGTTCGCTTTCTTCAAATATACTCATTTGATGTATTGAGAATGCATTCGTTTTTTTGTTTCTTCCCATCGAAAAAAAAAGGACAGGATTTGTTTCATAGTACGATACTCTGAAGCAACGAATAGTTTTTTCCCCGTTACGAACTGCATTTCTCATCTAGTGTGCAACTTGACAGGGATGTTGTTTTTTCCCAGTATTTTCACCAATCGTAAATTGTTCTCATAAATACTCCTTCTGCTTTGAAGTGAACTTGAACTGAGCTCGTAAAGATAGCCATCCAATTTCATTAAATTGAACTTTTGGCAATGCAGGGGTATTTATTAGTTGAAAATTTGAAGCATTTATATAAGATGTTTGTAAGAGCTTCTCTCTATACATCTTTCGTATAAAATCCATTTGCAAGTTGAGGTCAAATGTATTTCAAGAACAATTGGAATAAATAGATTTGTTTGGCTGAAAAAACAAGATGAGTACTGGAATGATAATCTAGACATATTATGCACAATACATCCGCCTGTACCTATATCAAAACGGACATTTTCTATTCAAGAAAAAGACGCTCTTACTGCCCAAAGCTGTTTCTGTTAAAAGATACACATTTTTGTAATAGATTAAAAATAAATATGTTCAAAACAACTATCTGGGTGTGAAAATATTAAATAAATAATTATTAAAAAACGCCATAACGTACTAACTTGGAACGATTATATTTCCAAAAATAATAGGAGTGACACCTATTTTTTTTTGTGCAAATGTTAGACAAACATGTTGGTTATCAACCTAATGTAGTATCAGGATATCTACTATGAGGGCGACAGTTGTAATTAGATTTCTAAATATTTGTGTTTTTGTGAAATTTATCGAATAAAAGTTCCGATATCTTCTGGCGCCCTTATAGTGACACCGATTTTGATACATATTTTTGATGTATGTAAGTGTGGCTAGAAAATGATCTAAAAATGTTGGTGTCATCATGAAGGCGCTTTGAGAAAATTGGCCTTGAATATAGAAAAAAATTCATTTTCGGTCATTTTTAAACGGAGTTTGCGGGCGTCGCCCTCGTAGTGTCACCGATTTGACAGCTGTAACAGTATCTAACAAGACCATATAGTAATATGAAATTAAAAAATCCATGTCATTATAAGGGCCCTTCAAGCAACAAGCACATTAAAATCTGCAAATTTGAAAAACCAGCAAAAATGTGCCACGCCCCCTAAACAAAAAAAAAAAAAAAATTGTTTTCTCAAAAACGGTGAGTCAAAGCTCAAATTTCAGATTTACATTACATTCATGATAAGAAACAACCTATGTGAAAATAAAGAAAATTAAAAATCCCAACAATCACAACCTGCCTGATCCTTACAGACAATGGCTCCTAAGGTTTAAAGAATCTTACCGAAATTATTCGAAGTTGACCAAATCCGAATTCGAAATATCCGAAGACAAAGTTAGATGATTTTGGATGATATGACGGAGGTGAATTCTGAACTCTTTCGCTAAAGTTTGTAGAGATTAAAGTCCCTAAACTAAATTTTAAGATAATCTTAGAGGACGTTGGGGGATCAGTGATCCGACACTGTGGCATTGAGAGGGGAGAGGGCTGCTGTAGCCCCAGTCCTGCACTCTTGAATTCGCAATTGCGCTCAAGTTTTGATGCTGCTCAAAAATGTTGCAATTTTCCCCCTATGTATTTTAATTTTCAAACTGTGCAGTGATGTAGTTTGAAAGTTAGCGATAATGTCGCGACCCCCCTAAGAAATGCTTCGCGACCCACAGGTTGGGAACCCCTGGATTAAAGTCACTTCTAATGTTATTGGGGAATAATCGTCTTTCCAGCGCTTGAAGTGGCATACCACCATATGCCACAAAACTCTTTTAACTGGATACAGGTACACTTAGTGTAATTTTTAGTTGAGTTCTACATAAAAGCAAAATGTGTACAGATAGCTTATGACATTTTTTGAAAAATAAAATAATAAGATTTGGAAAAAATCCTTAAATAGTCAATTGCCTCAAATAGCAAATTATGAAAAATGCAATATTCTACTGAATTTAATTTCAAAAGTAATCACAGTTGAACTCGGCAAATAATTGAGTGATATTACTCGCGGTAAAAGTTTAAAAGTGGGCTATTAATTCAGCTTTCCTCTCAAGAAAAATAAATGTTTGGGTCAAATGGAGCTTTTGGATTTTGTGACTTGCACCAATTAAAAAAAAAACTCGTCCAGGTAAAATTTCAAGGAATATGTTTTATGAAGATCCTCTTCGACACAACTCGTCTGACATTTCCACTTGCCCCACCTAGACCATACGCAAGATTTTTTTTTTTTTTTTTTTTAAACCAGAATGCTGTAATTATGTCCACATAGAAAATTTCAAACATGGCCAAAAGAAGAAAAAGTTGAAACGCCGACTCTGGAATTAAAAACAGGGCTAAATCTAGAAAGGTATGAAGAAGTATTAACAGCAAAAGATGTGAGGGAGAAGGTGAGAACTAATAAAGCAAGAAAGAGAGCAAATCCAACTTGTAAAATCTAAGGGAGCCTGAGTAAAAACTAGCAAAACTCCAAAAACGAAACGAATATAAAAGGGGGTTAAAAGCGAGTGAAGAGATCTTTTAACCTTTTCATCCTCTGATTCGGACAGAAGGAAA
The DNA here is from genome assembly GCF_026930045.1 of Uloborus diversus. Lineage (NCBI taxonomy): Eukaryota > Metazoa > Arthropoda > Arachnida > Araneae > Uloboridae > Uloborus > Uloborus diversus. The sequence continues at coordinate 38,834,604 of NC_072734.1, forward strand.
GCAGAAATTTATCTCACACCGAAAGCAGATCTGGAATCAAAATGTATTTACTTGGACCAACTCAACCCAGAATTGTAACTACGCAGTAGACCCTCATTTTATGCGGATTTAATTATACGCTTACGCGGATGAGGTTTGATTTCAGACGATCTTAGTTATGTTAGGGGAGCGGAGTTTCGAGGGCTCTTCCGTCAAAAATTGTTCAAAATTGAAGTCTTTAAAATGCGATTATCGGCCGTTTTTGGTAACATATTAGGGAATGAGATGGTGTTCAGAGGGGTTTCCGGTATTTTTATGGCATTCATGTCTTAAAAAAATATTTTACACGATCTTTAATGGTGCTGTTAAAGGGGGGGGGGGGGTTCGAAGTGATATTTTAATTACAACATTGTTCAGAGGAAAATCATACTATATTTTTCTTTCATGGAAAAAATACGTTTTGCGATTTTTTTTCTCCTTTGGGGCAATTTTCTTTCACATACGTTTCGGGAGGGTCCCTTTCGCCTAGGTAAACTGGGTAGTGTGTGTGCGTTTTTTTTTTTTTTTTTTTTTTTTTTTTTTTTTTTTTTTTAGCATATTTTTTTTAAGTTATATATCGGAGCCGATTTAGGTTTTACGATTAATCTAATGTATGAACTATCCCGCAGACTATTTTGGATTTTTAATCTGTGTCACAGACTGCTGAAGAAAATTGTGCTGCTGGCGCTGCAGACCTAAAAATGCAATTTGGAGACAACTTATTTGAGGTCATACAAATTTTCCTGTCTGAAAAATGCGCTCCTCAATTTTTGTTGCCATTCATTGACCTTTAGGAGCCCATAGATACTAATCAACTTAACTTCAGAACAAAAAGTCCTTTTGAGAGCATAATGAAAGGTGCTTAGTATTTAAAAAAAAAATGCTATTTTTAAGGTAAATAACTATAGTTAATTTTTTTTTTAAAGAAAATCTGAGATTGTGTGAATTACAGGTGTGACTCTGACATTTTCTCAGATTCTCGCTTTCAATGCTTATTGATCAATCATATTGCTTATTGTTCTCATTTGACTGTTTTCAACGTCCTATGATTTTATTCCCCCCCCCCCCCCGCATTCCTTTGCAGCACCACCGTCGACCGACCCCTCCCGATGCTCCTCCTCTAGCGAAAACCATCTCCAGATTGCATCCATATCCAACACGCACACGCACGCATACACACACACACACACCAGAGATGCCCACTCCCCTAAAAGCAAGGGCGTACTCCCTCCCCAAATGTCGCTAAGAATCCCTCCCCCCAAGAGAAAAATACCCCTTAAAACAACCCCTTATAAAAATTTCAATGGGCGCAGTCTGCGCCATACCCCCCCCCCCCCCCAGCTAGGCACCCCTGCACACACACACACATAGCCACATACTCATGCTTGCACACAGACGCAAACACATTCGCCTACATACTACACAACAAACACTAGTGATTACGAAAAAACGTAATTTGAATTCAAGATGTCAAAATTCAAATCACTATTTGTTATATTTCCTTTATTTATCAAAACTCTTATTGCCTAAATTATCTCTCCCCTCTTGATATAGTATTTTACAACAAGTTTTGAAATGTTAATGTAAGAAGTATTAACGTAAGTATAGTTTGGGGGTTCAAATAAATCCCAAATTGAAGAATAGTGTTCTTTAATGATAACAGATGACAGCACCAGTCTGAAAAGTTATTTTTCCAAAGTGAATCGATTAGACCGCAATTCTTAATTCTTTAAATCTTTCTTTTATTTACTGCAGGGTTTCCCAAACTTTATAGCCAGCGAACCCCTTTCGTTGACCAATATTTAGTGCATGCTTCTTAAAAAAAGTTCTAGGGGGCTGTCCATAAATGATGTTAAAAACAGGGCCGATCCTAGCAGGTGTGCAGAGTGTGCGCCGCACAAGGGCGTCCAAAGCAAGGGGCGGCCGCAGGCCGCATCATATAGTTCTTATAATCAAGCAAAATTCCTCAAGAATTTCTCACAAGGTAACTTATAATAAGTAGAATAAATATGCTGATTTTTAAATGCTCAATTGTCAAAGTATGTGTCGATTTCCCGACAGCATACCATAGTTTAAGAAAAATAGAATGTTAGGGAACATTGTGTTGGTTCATTGTCCATTAATATCTACTTTTAACAACATGCTTCATTTGGTTGAAAAGTTTGTTACAGAACCGGTAATCAGGCATGGATACAGGGGAGGGGAAAGGCCCCCTTCTGAATCATGAAATGGTGCCGTCTAAAAGGAGCACTGAGGGCGGTCACTAATGTTTACCCCCCAAGCTTTTATAGACCTAAACAATGAAATTATATTTTATTTAAATTATTTAAAAAAAAAAGCTATACTGATTAGATACTCTCGCAAGCATTTCAAACAACAAACTATGTAACAAACTCTGTGTTTAACAATCGAGGATGCGTGGAGAGAAAGCGAAAAATTGCGACTCCCTTGAGAGTAACATATATGAATGACGAACTAAAATGTTGTACTTTTCCCCCTTTACGACAATTTTTCTGATTAAAATCTTGAATGAACTGCCCGGTTTCAGATCAGGTAGGAGGACAGGGCCCTTGCCCCGGGAAGCAAATTTAAATGTAGCTCCAAAACGAAGATCCAAAAGAATGCCATGACCTCCTTGACGAAACTAAACAAGGCATAAAGTTGCGTTTCTAGGACTTTATTTTCAGAAAATGTCGCTGGTTGAACCATCGATCTTAAAAACCCAATTAAATCTCTGATTCATCTCTTCCACCTTAACTTAATCAAACATAGCCTAAAAATGTTGGCTCCAAAATCCAAAACGTGTTTTCAGACGACAGCCCTTCCTATCTTAAAAAGTCATATAAAATTGCTTTGGCATTTTTCGAAATTTTTGCGGTGGAGGACCCCGAAATCCATTCGCAAACATTACTACCAAAGACAGTCTCAATTAGCGTCTTTAGAGAAGCCCCTAATTCCAACCCCTCTCACTTAAAGTATTGAAAAACGAACTAAAATTGCGTTTTTTAAACATCAGTTTCAAGAACTTTTGGGGAAAGATCCCGGATCCCCCCTTTCTCCAACGCAATCACTATACCTGAAAATTTCGTTTTTAGACGGTTCCGTGGAGCTACAGCTTTCTGCCTAAACTAGCCTGAAATTGACTTCAGTTTCAAAAATACAGTTCGTGAGGGCACACAGAAAACCCGCCCGCTCTTCGTCCCATCGTTATCAAACAATGCTTAAAATACGATTTTGGGACTTATTTTTCTAAAGAATTCAGGAAGAGAACTGCCAGGCTTATGTAACTTTTTACGGTGCTAGGGCATATCCATCAATCGTCGAGGTGAGGTGGACAAAAGTCTATAGTTATATTTTTCAGATATTAATGTTGAAAAATAACCGAAAGATCCGTAGAAGCTTCCCAGTTTTGTTAACGTCACCAAAGATAATATAAAATTGCGATTTTAGAAATACCCGCTTAAGAGCTCCAAAATCCTTCCTTCCCAAAAAAGCCTATAATGGATTTCAGTTCCGAAAAATATTTTGGTTCGGAATATTTTCACGTTTCTCCTATTGTTTTCAAATCCAACCAAAAACGGATTTTTGAAAAAATAGTGCCGAGAAATTACCGGAGGATAGCCGCCGTCCCCTACCGTCACCAAAGACGGCCTAAATTTGCGTTTTAAACTTATATTTCAAAATCCTTCGATGGGAGACGATTGAATCTCCCTCCCTCTTGCAACGTCAACAAAGGTAACCCAAAATTACGGGTTTAAAATTTCAATTTCGGAGATTTTTCGGGAAGAATGCCGATCCTTCCTAAGCTACGGTCTTAAAAAATAGCTTCAAATTGATTTCAATTTTGAAAGAATTTTAGGAAAAAACTGCAACATTACTTTCACCTAAAGTCTCGAAAAAGTTCCTAAAATTGCGATATTTGACGTCAATTTTTGAAAATTTCTCCATGCACCTTGAATATATTTGACTCTTTTGTCTTTGCAACCAAACACAACTAAAGATTAACTAAAAATATTTTTCATACGCCAATTTTCTTGGAGCAATACTCCTCCCCTGAACCCCTGACACCTCCCCCCCCCTCGCTTCCCCTTCCTCCGTCTCTTCTCTGATGTCACCGAAGAAAGACCAGAAAATGCGTTTTTACGACTAGTAAATTTTGGTATCTATTACTTTCTTCAAAGATATAAATTGTACCTATGAAGTTTCTTATCATAATTTTTTTTTCTTTTTTAAAAGATCATTCTTCTTTCCCTTCCCCTCCCCTTTTTAAATTCGAACTTGGCATAGACATTTAAAGAAAGATTTATATAGACGTTAAAGATTAGTCAAAATATGCAAATTACACTTGAGGGGCGGCTCATTAGGTCTTTGCACACGGGCGGCCGACACCCTAGGATCGGCCCTGGTTAAAAATTTTTCTTCAACATGCTTGACCTCCTCCCTCATTAGTCACAAAGTGTCACACTTTCCAATCTTATATGCATAGGCGTAATCTGGGGGGGGGGGGGTCATAGGGGGCAAGGGCTCTCTACTTTTTGCGAGCCATTTTCAAACGATAATTAAAAGTCATTCGTATAATACCGATGCAATTATTATGAATATTCAAAAATTGTATACTTGTATTCAGCCTTCAACCTATATATATATATATATATATATATATATATATATATATATATATATATATATATATATATATATATATATATATATATATATATATATATATATATTTAAACTGCACCCTGCACCATAGTGGCGCTATCAGAAGCCCAGGAGAGGCCCGTGTACCTGATCCCTGAAGTGATAATAAAACAATTTCTATCAAAAGCCCAATGTGAGCAAGTGACGATGCGTTGTCTTCTCCTTTCTCTGTCGATAAATATCAACGATTTGTCGAATCAAAAATTATTTTTATTTTGCATTATCTTAATTTACAAAAGAGTGTAAAATTTATAAAAAGTTTTGGTTTGCCTATTTTTTTCCTGATATTTTTTTAGTCTAATTATGTTTTACAAGGCCTCAAAACAAAGAATTTCATATCTGTTTTTCAAAATTTTCCCCGGCTGAGAAACCCCCCGGACCCCCTTAAACAAACTAAGGATATTCTATACCGTGTTTACAGTGGTCCTTGAATCACTCTTCTGATACCCTCACTATAAGGTCAATCCAAAAATGTATATATGAGGGATTTATTGAGAGAATCACGTTTTGTTAAATAGATATAATTAAGATTCAATTACAGTCTGAGTAAAAACTTTAAGTCCAGTGCACTTTTTTGAGAAATTGGACTCACCTTAATCTTAGGATCAAAAAGTTATATGAGTGATAATTATTAACCTTAAATACAAGTAAAAAAGACAAAAAAATTTAATTGTAAGTGTTTTATTATCAGAAAATATTGCAGATCAATATTTGAATCTGAGTAAAATCATTAAGGCCAACATAGAAAAAAGCATATGAGGACAAAAATTCAAATATTTATAAGCTTTTGTGGGAACCATTCCTTCAAATATTCTTGTTTTCATAAATGAAACTAGTTTTTGACAAAATTCAGGATGTATTTTTTAACATTCATCTTCGATGGTAGATTTCAGCTCTATTGATGAAGTCTCTCCTTTGTATAAACTCTTCTTGCTAAGTCACCCAATAAGTTCTCTATTGGGTTAATATCTGGAGACTTACTTGGTCATTTCATTGTTTACTTGGGAGCCTATTTTTTTGCACTGTTACTCAGATGGATAGATGCATTGTTTTGCTGATATCTTCAATTTTCTCCATCAATAAATTAAGCATTTGGTAAAAGATGTCTTGGGAGGACATTTTGATATGCTTGTGAGTTCATTTTACCTGAAACAAACGCAACTGAGCACACACCATTGTAAGCAAAGCACTCTCAAGTTCTGACAGAGGATCCAGCTAATTGGCGCTTGTAGAATATTTCTTTTTCTTTTCGTAAATCATGCCAATAGTACTTCTGTCCGTTTGGTTCATCCAAACTCCACTTCTTTTCGTTAGAAAAAATTATTTGCATTTATTGGTTATCCCAGGTCATGATTTCCTAGCTAAAGTTAAAACGCTCTATATTGTGCATTTTCAATAAATGAGATTTAAGCAATTTTGCAGCATCAATAAAGTTTCCACTCCTTCGAATAGTGTTATATATCATTTTTGACAAACATTTAAACCTATAACGTCTGAATAAGTTTCCTGGTTGAGTACTTTTCAGATAATGTAATAATTTCCAAACTCTTCTTCCGTGACGCGAGATAAAGCTTTAAGTTTTCCCGGGTTTTCTTTTTTCCCTAATTGTGTTTAAATCAAACAAAAACGTTGACTTCAGACTTCGATCTTCCTATTTTTTCGCAATAGTACGCCTACTTATCCTTGTTGAAGAAAAAGCTTCATCTGCCGTCTTTCTTGAACAGTTTAACTTTTAACCTTACGATATCGTCACAAGTAGGACAAAAACTTTGAAGAAAATAATCACAAAACTGCAAGTTGAAGGGTTTCCACAATCTTGTTGACTGAGGTGACATTTATTACAGTATAAGTACTTGCAGTTTTTTAAAAATACTAGTGGCCTTAAAGTTTTTACTCAAGCTGAAATGCTAACTTTGAATAAACCACTGCTTTTCTGGTTATTGCATGCTTTAGAAATCCTGTCTGTTGCGTTATTTCTTACCAGTGAACGTTGATAATTAATAATACAATAATATTAAAATCCCTTTAATTTAATTCTCCTTTTTTTCAAAGAAAATTATACTGTCCTTAAAGTTTTTACTCAGACTGTACATTAATATACATTCGTTGTATTTGTAATTAACAAGAGGGCCTCCCAGGCTGGAGGTATGTCTGAAATTGGGTCGTTAAAATCTGCAAGAGGCTGTTTCTAGGGAGCGTTTCCCACATTTTTAAGGGCTCTCGTTCGTGGGACGGAGGGTCATCAAAACCTAGGGCCGCCACTGATGTCATCAATTCATTTGCTGGAAAAAGGAGATGAAGGGAAGGCGCCTTACCCTTCATTAGTGCCTGGTTAAATCTGTGTTATCCGGATGTATGTGCGCATTACTCTCTGTAGCTCTGTTCTGTTTAAATTGAATAATATACACTGAGTTAAAAGTTATTATGATTTTTTTAATTTATTCATTTATTATTTGAAAAAAGTAATTTTAGCATTATTTTAATTTGATGGCAAAATATGAATCAAATAAATTTTTCTTAAAAAAAAGGTCCCCCCCTACTTTATGTGGCCAAGTTACGCCTATGGTTACATGTTACGCTATATTTCATAAGCATATTATAAAATTATGTGATGTCCCTCTTCTTACCCTCTCCCTTCCCTTATCGCGAACTAAAACAATTTCCGAAGGCCCCTCCTCCTCAAAGCATGGCATTATTTGTAGACGGAAGTTTGTAATGAATAACTTTATTTACAAACTCTGAAGAACAAAAGTCAAATTGATCAGATAGAAATAAATAGGTAACAAAACAATGAAAATTCCACACTGAATATCGAATTAATAGGAAGAGTGAGGTTGGTTTAGCTGGCACAATATTACTACATATATTGGATAAAAATGGAACAATGTTTAAAAGGATAAAAAGGATTTTTTATCCTTTTTGTGCTTTTAAACGTTGTTCCATTTTTATCTAATTTACCTTGCACAAAGCTATCGCTTTTCAATTTACATATATTGGGTTTATTTTTGACTGCTGAAATCAAATATCAGGTTCAGAATCTAGACAGCTTCGGTATTTAGTTTGCAGAGTAATCTTCTGATACTTTTTGAGCACACATTTTGAACTGGGACACTTATTCCCTTTGTTATAACACTTTACAGCACACTTTTCGAAACTGCTTTCAAAACATTTTTGAGTACACTTATTTGGCTCAGGACGTGATTTTACATCTTGGGAACGCATTTGAAAACATGTTTTGAACATTGAATTCGTCGACATGGCTCTTCTTGTATAACACTTTGTAGCACAGTTTTTGGTATACTTTTTGCAGTACTTATAGACCAATTATGCCAGTAGTTTTTGCTGTTAGTTTTACTGCAATATTGTGGGGTAGCTGTCAGTTGCCGTTAGTAATGGACGGTTTTCGACCAGGGAAGGTCTTCCTTTTTTCCGACATTCTCGACAACAACCAACAGTGTTTCATTGAACAAAATGTCTAGTAGCATCATGTTGAGACATATTCTACCGATTTGGAAGTTAAAGTAAGAGGGGTATATTATATTTATATGGAAGAAAGTTATGTTTTCACTTTATTTTTAACGGAGTGAATTCGGAACATTTTTTCTGAATTAAAGTCTCTCGAAAGTGTTTCCAATGTGCACTGGGAATTTGTTGTGTGGTGGCTGCCTTATCTAAGTAGTGTAAAAAAAAAAAAAAGGAAAGTTTTGCGACAGGACGTGGCTCTGCGGCTCAAAGCCGCCGTCAACTTTCGCTGGCTACCCCTGTGACCTCTCGATAGCCGCCTCCAGATTGCGTGCTGTGAAAGATTGCGAGGATATTTCGCGCGTTTTTGAATATTTTCGCGTGTTTTTGGACTTTTCGTGATTTAGATTATTTCCCTTCCTTGTAGACTTTGAATATTTTTCGTGAATTTGAATATTTTTATGCATTTTATAGTTCTTTTTTTATATTAAGGCCTTAGACTAGATTTGCGTCTTTTAATCTTTAATTGTTTTCGAGCGTTTTCAAACTGAATATCTTTCGCGAATTAGGTCATTTTCCCGCATTATAATCTTAAAATATTTTTCGCGATTTTGATTATTTTCAGGCATTTTGGAATTTGATTCACCATTAATTGAAGCCCAAAAAAATTGTCTTTTTTGGGCTTCAATTTCAAAAAAAAAGGGAGGAAATCCCAAAATCCCCACTTTTTCCATAACATCCTGATACGAGATTTTTTGACCTATTCCCAAAAAGTAAATTAAAATCTCAAATTTAAATCTAAACACTACACACCAAGCAATTTTTGTAAACTGGCCATAGTCCTTTCCCTATCGATCTACTTCGTTTCTCACTTTCAGATTCTGTATCATGTAAAAGTCCACGTCATGGGGTCATGAACTCACAGGTACACCAGACCTTTACATCTTCCATTGTCCACTAACCTCATCTTTCCGCATTAAATATTACTCCTCTAATATCTCTTTCCGAAGTTTCGATTATTTACCGGGTGAAAGCCCTCGATCCTCTCTTCTTAGTAACACTATGAAAGATCGTTTATAACTCCGTTTTCGAATCTACAGCATCGAAAAATTTAAAAGAATGCCCCCCCTCCCCCATCCCTTCCCCTTCGTCATTATCAGTAAAGCACGTCAGAAATCTCGTTTTTAATGCTTCAATTTCGAAAAAATTCCAAGGAAAGCCTCGCCATAACTCCTCCTCCTAAAATCATCGAAGGTCGGTAAAAGTTTCATTTTTGGAACTTAACTTTTGAATGACTGTCGATGTCCTAGTTTTTATCAAAAAAAAAAAAAAAAAAAGCTTACAATAACCTTTCTAAGATTTCAATTTCAAAAAAATTCTTGGTATAGATGTTGCTCGAATCTCTCCTTTCCCTAGCATCACCCAAAATATTTTAAAACTGCGTTTTCAAAGCTAATGTTCTGAAATTTTCACGGACCCCATCTTCCTAACATAATTGAAGATAATATATAAATGCAAGTTCAGAGTTTCACTTCCAAAAAAATTGCCGGAAGAAGAACTCTCGAACCTCCGCTCTCCCTAACATCACCAGAGATCATCTAAAATTGCGTTTTTAGGACTACAATTTGAAAATTTTTCCGGGGGAAGAGACCCCAGGACCTTATTTTTCTGACTCAATATTAAACTTACAATTAGGTTTCTAATGCTAATATTTAATAACTCCCATATGCAAGAAAATCAATCCACTCCCTATCTCTCTCTGTATTGATACATGTGTTTGAAAAAATTATGGGGTCGCACACACCCCTCGCCTCCCTAATAACCTCCCTATTCTAGCTGAAGTAATTTTAGAAGATATCATTACGGAAAGAATCAATACAGCACCAGGTACTTAAAAATACTTAAAATAGATTATTACAGTCACATTTTTTTTTTTTTTTTTTTTTTTGCGAACAAAGGTTTAGCTTATCTTGTATCGATTGTTCACCATTAAAACGCAGAAAAGAATCCCATCTGTTAAATTTTGTTTAAAAGAAAGTATTTAATTTTTTTGAATAATTTCCTCATATTTAAGTGATATCGTTTTCCAATCATTTTTGTAAAAATTAGTATCTATAGAAGCTATGGGGCCGCGACATCCCTTTATGCCAGGGCCGATTTCTTTAACCAATCCGCCACTGATTTCAACCTATATATATATATATATATATATATATATATATATACATATATATATATATATATATATATATATATATATATTTAAACTGCACCATAGTGGCGCTATCAGAAGCCCAGGAGAGGCCCGTGTACCTGATCCCTAAAGTGATAATAAAACAATTTCTATCAAAAGCCCAATGTGAGCAAGTGACGATGCGTTGTCTTCTCCTTTCTCTGTCGATAAATATCAACGATTTGTCGAATCAAAAATTATTTTTATTTTGCATTATCTTAATTTACAAAAGAGTGTAAAATTTATAAAAAGTTTTGGTTTGCCTATTTTTTTCCTGATATTTTTTTAGTCTAATTATGCTTTACAAGGCCTCAAAACAAAGAATTTCAGATCTGTTTTTCAAAATTTTCCCCGGCTGAGATATCCCCGGACCCCCTTAAACTAAGTATATTCTATACCGTGTTTACAGTGGTCCTTGAATCACTCTTCTGATACCCTCACTATAAGGTCAATCCAAAAATGTATATATGAGGGATTTATTGAGAGAATCACGTTTTGTTAAATAGATATAATTAAGATTCAATTACATTAATATACATTCGTTGTATTTGTAATTAGCAAGGGGGCCTCCCAGGCTGGAGGTATGTCTGAAATTGGGTCGTTAAAATCTGCAAGAGGCTGTTTCTAGGGATCGTTTCCCACATTTTTAAGGGCTCTCGTTCGTGGGACTGAGGGGCATCAAAACCTACGGCCGCCACTGATGTCATCAATTCATTTGCTGGAAAAAGGAGATGAAGGGAAGGCGCCTTACCCTTCATTAGTGCCTGGTTAAATCTGTGTTTTCCGGATGTATGTGCGCATTACTCTCTGTAGCTCTGTTCTGTTTAAATTGAATAATATACACTGAGTTAAAAGTTATTATGATTTTTTTAATTTATTCATTTATTATTTGAAAAAGGTAATTTTAGCATTATTTTAATTTGATGGCAAAATATGAATCAAATAAACTTTTCTTAAAAAAAAGGTACCCCCCCCCTACTTTATGTGGCCAAGTTACGCCTATGGTTACATGTCACGCTATATTTCATAAGCATATTATAAAATTATGTGATGTCCCTCTTCTTACCCTCTCCCTTCCCTTATCGCGAACTAAAACAATTTCCGAAGGCCCCTCCTCCTCAAAGCATGGCATTATTTGTGGACGGAAGTTTGTAATGAATAACTTTATTTACAAACTCTGAAGAACAAAAGTCAAATTGATCAGATAGAAATAAATAGGTAACAAAACAATGAAAATTCCACACTGAATATCGAATTAATAGGAAGAGTGAGGTTGGTTTAGCTGGCACAATATTACTACATATATTGGATAAAAATGGAACAATGTTTAAAAGGATAAAAAGGATTTTTTATCCTTTTTGTGCTTTTAAACGTTGTTCCATTTTTATCTAATTTACCTTGCACAAAGCTATCGCTTTTCAATTTACATATATTGGGTTTATTTTTGACTGCTGAAATCAAATATCAGGTTCAGAATCTAGACAGCTTCGGTATTTAGTTTGCAGAGTAATCTTCTGATACTTTTTGAGCACACATTTTGAACTGGGACACTTATTCCCTTTGTTATAACACTTTACAGCACACTTTTCGAAACTGCTTTCAAAACATTTTTGAGTACACTTATTTGGCTCAGGACGTGATTTTACATCTTGGGAACGCATTTGAAAACATGTTTTGAACATTGAACTCGTCGACATGGCTCTTCTTGTATAACACTTTGTAGCACAGTTTTTGGTATACTTTTTGCAGTACTTATAGACCAATTATGCCAGTAGTTTTTGCTGTTAGTTTTACTGCAATATTGTGGGGTAGCTGTCAGTTGCCGTTAGTAATGGACGGTTTTCGACCAGGGAAGGTCTTCCTTTTTTCCGACATTCTCGACAACAACCAACAGTGTTTCATTGAACAAAATGTCTAGTAGCATCATGTTGAGACATATTCTACCGATTTGGAAGTTAAAGTAAGAGGGGTATATTATATTTATATGGAAGAAAGTTATGTTTTCACTTTATTTTTAACGGAGTGAATTCGGAACATTTTTTCTGAATTAAAGTCTCTCGAAAGTGTTTCCAATGTGCACTGGGAATTTGTTGTGTGGTGGCTGCCTTATCTAAGTAGTGTAAAAAAAAAAAAAGGAAAGTTTTGCGACAGGACGTGGCTCTGCGGCTCAAAGCCGCCATCAACTTTCGCTGGCTCCCCCTGTGACCTCTCGATAGCCGCCTCCAGATTGCGTGCTGTGAAAGGTTGCGAGGATATTTCGCGCGTTTTTGAATATTTTCGCGTGTTTTTGGACTTTGTCGTTTTTTTCTCATCAACTTTTACGAGGATATTTCCGCGCGTTTTGAAGATTTTGGAGCGTTTTGCACTTTGTCGTTTTACCATGAAAGGTTACGAAGGTTTTTCCCGCGTTTTTAGATATTTTGGCGCGAATTTTATTTATTTACAAACATACTGGGCTTTGTCATTTTCCCACGTTTTGGACTTTGTCGTTTTTCACAAAACAATTTTTAGTTTTAAGTTGATGGTCCCCCCATTCAGCCCGGTGTATTAAAACAATACACCCCATCAACTTTTTTTTTTCATTTAGGTCTTAGACTATTTTCGCTTCTTTTTGAACTTAGATTATTTTCGAACGTTTTTAAACTTTGAATATTTTTCGCGATTTAGCTCATTTTCCTGCCTTATAAACTATAAATATTTTTCGCGATTTTGATTATTTTCATGCATTTTAGAATTCGATTATTTTTGTCATATTGGTCTTTGACCAATTCAGCGTCTTTTGATCTTTGATTCTTTTCGTGCGTTTTCGGGATTTTAGTCGTTTTTCGAGCATATTGAACTTCGTCGTTTTTCATCAATTTTTTAAACTTTATCATTTTTTCCCCGACTTAGATTATTTTTATGCATTTAGGTCTTAGACTATTTTCACTTCTTTTATACTTATATTATTTTCGAGCAGATTAAACTTAGTCGTTTTTTCATAATTTTTTTGAACTTGTCGTTCTTTCCGACTTATATTAGTTTTACACCTTTCGAACTTTAAATATTTCCAACAGTTTTGATTATTTTCGAACATATTGGACTTTGATTAGTTCCCCGCATGTTTGAACTTAGAATATTTTTCGTGATTTTTAATCTTAGATTATTTTCATGCTTTTTTTTGTCTTAGTCTTCTTTTTTTCCCCCCATGAATTTTAGAGTTCGACGTTTTTTTGGTGCATTTAGGTCTTAGACTATTTTCGCTTCATTTTTGAACCGTGATTATTTTCGTGATTTAGATTATTTCCCTGCCTTGTAGACTTTGGATATTTTTCGTGAATTTGAATATTTTTATGCATTTTATAGTTTTTTTTTTATATTAAGGCCTTAGACTAGAATTGCGTCTTTTAATGCAATCTTTAATTGTTTTCGAGCGTTTTCAAACTGAATATTTTTCGCGATTTAGGTCATTTTCCCGCATTATAATCTTAAAATATTTTTCGCGATTTTGATTATTTTCAGGCATTTTGGAATTTGATTATTTTTTCCATTTAGGTCTTAGTCTATTTTAGAGTCTTTTAATTATTTTCTCACATTTTTAGTCTTTAACTATTTTCTTACTTTTTTTTTAAAGTCTAAACTACTTTCAAGCATTTCATACTTAGAATATTTTTTAGCGATTTGAAGTTTTTCGCATATTTTAGAACTTAGCAATTTTTTTCACAATCCGTAATAGGAATCGGACAATTTTTTTTTTTTTAAATTGCGAACATTATCCTACATACCGTGTCTTCAATTTTCAGCCAACCAATTTAAAAACTTGCAATCAATTTACTCTTAGTATTATTTATCACATATCACTAATCCATTTGCTCATAGCACCAATTAACAAGCATCATTAACCGAATTTTAACATATATTTAAAACCAGCCTCATAATTATTTTCTCACATACAAAGTTTTTTTTTTCCACTCAAGTTAAGATTTATTTAAATGCAACCCATTTACGATTTAGATTTAATTCATTGTTTATCAATTCAAAATAATTAATTCTGATTACTATTTTTCATCAACATTTTAAATGTTCATTTAATCACGGACTTTATTATTTTCGTACATTTATGCATTTAATTTTTCAAATCAAGTGAGTTTAATTATTTTTCCCTATGCTGAAATAAAACATATCATATAAAAAAGTTAAACATCAAAGAAGGACCCTAGAAGTGTTAAAATTATGAGTCAAGTATCAAGACTTCATTTCCTCAGTCCTATAAATTTTAAAAATAGACTCGCCGAAAAATGACTTCTTCTACTGAAATTAATTTTAAAATTTTCATTCAATCTACCCTTTGTATTAATTCCTACACATCACTAATCAATTTACTCTTAGTATTAATTAACACATACCACCAATCAATTTACTCTTAACACTCTTAGTATTAATTAACACATATCAGTCACACATTTTCATCGAATTCAAGAATCATCCTATAGTTCTTTTTTTCCTAGTAACATAATTTCTCACGCTTAAAATTCATCATTACATATACATTTTTCTTTACTTCTTAACACGAGATACTTTATCATTTTACTTTAACGTCTACCAACACCAGTAATCAATTTTCATTGAATTCAAGAATCATTACGCGTTCGTATATAGCAACTTCAAACTTTCTTTGAATGACGATACAGTTCTTGAGAAAAGTGCATGAGATTTATTTACAGATGTACAGAAAACGTAGTTACAACTGCTAAATCAATCATCAGCAATTAGCCAAATATCAATTAACACCGTAAACTCAACGATGACACACGTATTTACATCCAAATACGCAAAAACACAGCTCAAAGGCTTCACAAAACAGAGCTAATACATGCTTTCCAGCGCACTGCTGATACGATTCACAAGCAAAAACTAACTCTCTCATCCAAATGCCACACACCTTTTATCCTGCTTTGAAAAGTTCGACGAAATTCTACAACTTTCTTATATTTTCTTTTTATTTCATTCACAAATAGTATCATTCAGAAATGGGGGGACCGTATATTTCAGTCGAATGTTAGGGAGTTGTATGTACATTACAAGAAACTATTTACAGGTTACGTCACTACGATAATTTTAGATGAAAGATAATGGAATAAACGCCAAATTTAGTCAGATAACAACAAATTAGTCACAAAAATAACATGCATATTTACATAATTTGTAACAATATTATATTTCTTCACATTTACAAAGTTTTTTCAATCAAGTTAGAATACAAGATACTTTTTCATTTTCCTTAACGTCAACCATCATCAGTAATCAATTTTTATTAAATTTAAGAATCAACATGTTTTTCCTTTTACGTTACTGTTTATTATTTTTTAGACTTCAACTATATTTTTCCCACAATTACAAATTAATTTTTTACATAGTTACAAATTATTTTTTTTCATGATTGCAAATTAATTTCAAAACTTGCCATCTTTTTTGGTCTTACATCTTTTGGGTCTTGGCTGACGTAAATGACACAACAGAGTTCATTTACTTAAAAACAAGAGATTAATATGTTTATCGTAGAGTCTCGAAAATGAAAAAAGTAGATAGTTTTCAAAATCTCACGAATTCGGAAACACATTGTCTCTACACCTATTACAGTTATAATAATAATAATAAAAAAAAAAAACATTTTTAAAGGTAATTTTGTGCTCTTTAATTTAACAACTGATGATTTTTCTCTCATGGAAAAGGATTGTGAGAGATAAGACGAAAGCTGAAAAAATGAAATCCAAGATAAACCGAAAAAACAGAATTCCAAGATAGTGGCACGAACTTCCCTCAGAACCCCTCTACCACCGGCGACTTTTAGTATGTTCGTTAGGAGACATTTTTGTACAAGTGTACCAATTTTTATTAACTTAACGTTTATTTTTTACCCTCATTTTGGGTCTTCATTTGCTGGACTACGAAGCAAAAAAAAAAAAAGAATGAAAAGAACACCTGCACATATTTTTGTCTTTCTGTATTACTCACCTCCTTCCTCCCTCACTTGCCTTCTAATTTCAAGAAATAAAATCCTCCTAATAACCCTCACTACTTCAGACCGAAAAAAGGAAATAATCTCATCAAACAAATAATCGAGGGGCTACAAAAATAGAAAAAAGCGAAAAAATGATTAGTTTTCCGAAAATTCACTAACATTGAAATTTAATTTCTGGTCGACTATTATACATACAATAAAAGTAAATAAAGCTTTTTAAAGATAATTTTATGTTTTTTAATCCATCAAGCAACAACTTTGTTTGCAAGTAAATAGTTTTTGAGATATAAGACAAAAACTAAAAACACGCACTTTAATTTCAAGATGGTCGTGCGAACTCCTTCCCTATTACCGGGGACTTAAAGTACCCTCACCTGCTTTCCAGTTTCAAGAAATACAATCACCATAATGACCTTCACTACTTCAGACTGGGAAAAGAATCACATCAAATCAATCACTGAGGAGACTCCAAAAATGGAAAAGAACGAAAAAATGGTCATTCTTTCATAAAATCACAAACTTTGAAATTCAATGTCTCAGAAATTATTTTATATATATATATATATATATATATATATATATATATATATATATATATATATATATATATATATATATATATATATATATATATATATATATATATATATATATATATATATATAACTTTTTAAAGATAATTTCACGCTCTTTAATTCCCCAAATAACAATTTTGTTGTCAAGTGTTTGAGTGTGATAGTTTTTGAGATATCAGACGAAAACTGTAGAGAGACACCTATATATATAATCCTAGGTTGCGCTGCGAGCTCCTCCCCTACCACCGGGGACTTTTAGTATGTTTATCAGGAGCCCTTCCTGTACGTGTGTGCCAATTTGCAAAACTATATGTTTTTTTTTTTTTTTTAACCGTTCATTGACTAGACTAATCCATAAAAATTCTTTCTTTAGTTCTTGCTTCACTAACACATGGAAATTTTGTTTTAAATTTGGAAATCCATCTCCAGTTTTATCAATAATCTTTACAAAGGTTTGGAAAATCTTAATTTAAAATGCGGTGCTGATGTAATAATTGCACTAGAAGGAACTGGTGGATATTTTTATCATTTCTCTTACCAAGTTCTAGTGATGCGTAGAGTGCATGAGTCATTCTTTTTGATGAAATTAATTATTTTGTTTCTTCTGTCCTATTCACACAGGAAATAACAAAATTTGACACCCAAACTGCAAACTCATCATTAAAGCCATCACTTTGAGTTCAGAACAAAATGTCCAGCAGTATGTGTTATATTGGGTTTTATCAAATAAAAATCTCAAATCTACATAGGTTTCCTTCATTTAGGCTTAATGTGTTAATGGTGTTGAGGGTAACGTGTTTCCATTTTGTAGTAACACAGCTCTTAAACGTGTTTTGGAAGCGTCAATAAAAGCACTCCACTAATCTATTTGATGTACAAATCCGAAAGCATCCATTACAGAGTCAATGATGTTGCAGATATGCTAAATCATTTTTTAAAAATAAAAGTCTTTAAATTCTTCTTGTCGGTTTAAAAAAAAAAACAACTTTAGTTTCCTTCGTAAGAAGATTCCAGCCTTTTAACCTGGAACTCATAAGTTTTGCCTATTTTTTTGGACAAATGCAAATCTCGAACAAGGTCAGTCAAATCATCTTGACTTCATCAACTGTGGTTCACACAAAGAAGCACTGGCTCCTAAAAAGGTGAATACTCTTTCTGCTAATTTGGAACTCCAGTTGTTTCATCATGCTCTAAGTATTCTTCAGGAAAATGTCGAAGAGATTGCAGTATAAAATCTTCACTGTGAGGTATTGGTATCATGCCAGATAAGTACACTGGTACTTCACTGTGTGTCTGGATTTACGTGTAATTCCTTTAATATTTGTAAAGCAAAAGTAACAGTCGGATGAATGGTTATGTGGCTCACACCACGCCGTAAGTACTGCAAAGCTCATGTGAAAAGATCCTTTAGTCCAAGCTGTCAAAAGCGTTAAACACGAAGCACAGCAAAGCAAATATGTAGAACACACTTTAATCTTGATCACCCACTTAACAGCCAAAATATAGTTCCTAACAGTTCTTAACTAGTGATGTTAAACTTCGTCGTTGATCTTTAACTCTCAACTCTCCACAAAAATTTCACAAAAGCTATCTGGCTTATCAACACATTTTCTTAACATATTCACTAGATTTATTAGCAGTAACATATATAAATACAAATGTAAAAAATACATTTTCCAAAAGGTATGATTATTGAATTAACTACATGTGGTAAAATTTAAAATACTAGGGTAACGGCACCAGTAACAGACATGCTTAAGACATCGCTCTCAGGTTAACTCAATTTTCTGACCCTTTTAATGCATTTAAACTTTTCAAACTATTTTTCTCTCATGCAACAACATCTCATCTAACGTTTGACTGCTTCTGGATCTATTATTTGGATAATGGATCCAGATGGATGGATAATTGGATGAATAATTAGTTGATTCTATTTTTATTTGCTCAATTTCGAAAAAAGGTCCGACCCCCAGTAACAGACATCGAAAAATCTAATGATACCCAGTAATAGATAGCATGAAGAAAGGATGAGTAATGGACAAAATTCCCCTTTTCTCTTCAAAATATGCAAAAATTCTTCATTTTTAGATATAAAACCTTTTAAAATTCTAATTAACATGAAACACCGGCAGTCCTCTAGTGGTGAGCTGCTCATAACCTTCCACCACTGCCTTGAAAATACCAACTGGCTCGTAAAATTCACTCTGATAACACTAGATTGTTGCACGTATTCATGAGCCACAGTAACATCAGTTTTACCAAGGCTTCGCTTGATCGAGTGAAGCTTTGGTTTTACCCGCCTAGAATTCTTCTTATTTAAATCCAAACTTATGACTGTCTGTTACGATATTTTTGTCTGTTACTAGTGCCGTTATCCTATATCCTAACTTTTATTCGATTTCACTTATTTAAAAGTGCAGCTACATTCAAATACGAAAATATTTCATACGATTCAATTCATTTAACGCCTATCACAAAAACTGGCGCTTGTAAGACTGACCTGATTACCTGTCGCTACTACAATAAAAGTCAAACAGGCTGTCTGACAAAGTACTTCCTGTATTCATAACTCAAAAATTCTAAATGTCAGCGTCAAAAATTACATTTGGAGCACTATACGTATTTCATGTAACAAAACCTTTGTTAACCAGTGTAATTTATGCGTCAAAAAAAAAAAAAAAAGTTTCAATTTGCTCTTTCGATTGACTGTACTCTTTCGACTGAGTTTTCGATATTGAAAATCTCTTTTTTCACTATTGCACAATTCGGGTGATTTCCTGGTCGTTTTGTTACTGTTCTAAAAAATACAGTAGTATATATATATATATATATATTTCAATGTGACATAATCAAGTTTTTTTTGTTTGAGTTTTTAAAATTTTTACTTTTCTTTAATAAATTTTACGGTTAATATTACTTAATTACTATTTTGATTTTTATTATTGTTATTAATACAACCTTCGCATTATTAGCACGACGCTCTATTAACTGCTCCAATAGGTCTCCATTTTGGAATGCTATGCACTGAAGTAATGTACAATGAAAAAACGAATCATCCGATTGCTTCGAAAAATCACCACAACGTGCATTTTTTGTTTATTTTTCGCCGAAAGTGATGAAAAAAAGCTTTAAAATGATGCCTAACTTGTGAAATTTGATTAAAAATAAAGAAATTTTGGCGTTATTACCAAGAAAAGAAAAATAATTTGAGAAATAATACACAGTAGCTAAGTGATTTTCAACGTGGGGGCGATTGCCCCCAAAGAGGCGACTTGGCTCCTTAAGAGGGCGATAAATTCTTGAGGGGCAATAGGGGGGCGATGAGTATTTATAAGATAAAATAATAACAATACAAAGTCAGCAAATATCGAGATTGAAAACCCATATGAAACCAATTGTTCATAGTTCAGATAAATAATCACAAACTAAACAAGAAGTTCCGTCCAGAACTAAACGAGCCTATTTTCTCGTATACAAACATTGACTTTCTAGTATTTAATCAATATTTTCTTTATTAATTATGGCTGAAATTATTCAAACATACCTTTCTAACATTTTTAGCAGATTTTTAGCTTCGCTCATCTAATAAAATAAATGCAAAAAAAAAAGTAGTAAATAAATAAATAGTAAATAAATAAACGAACAAATAAAGTAGCAGCAGCTGTTTAACAATGCAGCTGATATATTTTTTTTCTATAAAAAGTCTTTATTCGCTTTTAAAAAGAAAAAAAAAGAATTTTCAATAAAAAGCTCATCGAAATAAATACGTTATATGAAAAAAAAGGAAAAAAAATCAAAAACAGTTTTTTACGCTTTTTCTTCCGGGTAAAAATAAAGCGCCTCTGATTCCCCCCCCCATGCAAGGAACTTAAAATAATTTAAAAAATATACATACTTAAGGAAATAAATAAAAATAAGAAAAGGTCCACTGAAAAAAAAGAAAATCTTTGAAAAAAAAAAAAAAAAAAAAAGAATTCTGCATAGCAATTTCTGTTTAAACATAAAAGACTCCAAATTTCTTGCTGCCAAAAATCTAATTCGGAACTCCAGCGCTCGAATACGCTACCTTGCGGTGATTTACAAAACTGCCGATGAAACTAAATTATTTCCACGTTGCGTTCCACGTGTGTCTGTTGACGTAAACACAGGCAGTTTGTTCTGAGCATTTATTAACACAATCGATGAGTCTTAGTTTGCTTTCAGCTACAGAAATTAATTCGTCCCTTAGTAGTATTCTCGAGCTTCTCAAAATAATGCTAGTTTTCCTTATTTCCTTCTAAAATATGAGTTGATTGAAAATGGTGAAAGCGAAAACTGGATTAACAAACTTGGATAACGTTATACAAGGTAAAAATTTTTATTGTTTTGTATGAATTTGTAAGAATATGAGTTTTTTTTAATCTTAAATTAATTTAACTAACCATCTTTTACAGCAGCATTTAGTTGGAATGGACGGTATGCAAAATATTTTCTTGAATATATTATCGTAGAACAAAATGAAAAATGTTTCACCGAGAAAGAATTTACTTTATTCCTTTTATTCGCAGCTGAAAGGTTTCGCCAAATTTGTTTAGGGTTATGGTTTTAGTATTGTGCGAGCAAAGTAGCCTTGGCGAGATTTCGCGTTTTTAGTTAAACCATTTTTAATTTTTATCATGAGTGGAATAAAATGGTAGTAAGATTACAGAATTCGATAAGTAAAAAGAAATAATGGTCAATCAACTAAAAAGAAAACTACCACCATATATCCGTAAGAATTCTGTAGATGATTTGCATAACTTGACATAATTAAATCGTAACTCAGAAATTAGAAAAATCGAAACAGAAAAATTTTAATTTTCGGGGATTCGAGAGAAATAACTCAGCAACAAATGCAAAACAATAAGCGCTAGCCAAGCAAGGCAAAGAAGTATCATCTTCTTTCGATAATAATTTGTAATGTCATATTGAATTTTCTAGCATTAATTATTGTTCTTGTCAGGCCACAATTATTATTTAGTTTTATCAAGAATTGATAAATATCAAATTCAACATCGTGGTAATAGCTGCTTAGAACTACGAACTACGTAGTTTGCATTAATCTTTGACGTTTAGTAATGCTTCTTGAATTCTCATTTCTTTCTACGTGGGCCAGAATATCCACAGGACTTTGAAAATTAATTTAAAAAGAATAAAGCGAAAAATATCATACATATGAACAAAAATCACAACACTTTTAGCATTTTCTTCGTTACCACATGCGTTTGTTTTAGTTTTTAAGTCGGCCATTAGACAGTGACTGCAGTACCCCCTATAGTTCGTTGGAGTTGCGAATAAGTAAATTAAAACTTTAGAATGTAAATAAAAACAAATCATATCAACAATGATTAATTCATAGTGAAAACCAGGGTTGCGTAGTCGGAGTCAAACTGATTTTGGGGTAAAGGGGTCGGAATCGGTCATTTTTCGTCGAAATCCGCAGTTCTGCAGTGCTTGCGGAATCGGAGTCGGACTGGTTTTAAGATAAAAGAGTTGGAGTCGTGAGTAGAAAACTTTAAAGTTCCACCTTGTAAACCAACTTCCAACTTATACATACTTTACTCAATTTGCTTTTTAGGCATAAAATAAACTCATTTTAGTAAAGTGCAAGTGAATTATTATCTTTTGTATTAGAGGCCGTTTTGATCTATACCCGAATATCTTCCTTTGAAAATGAGGACTATCCAGTTAACGTTTCTCTGAATTATGATTGATGAATAAATCACCACACAATCATTTTCATCTTTTTGAACATCAAAGTAATTATCCCTACCAAGAGCAACATTTCTATGGAAATCAAATAAATCCTTTGACAACTGGCTCTCATCCATCTCAATAATTACTTACCGCTACCAGCATAAAGGAATTCGTTTATTTATAAATAAGCAAAAATCACTGGATAAAACTCGGCTGATTTATTAGATATTTTAAGAAACATTAACGAATTGAAACCCAGAAAATGTTCCAAATTTCACTAATTCTAAAGCTTCGAAATAAAAATTTTCACCCTCTTGAATTTTCATACATTACGTATTCTAACAATAATGATAGCAAGATGACGAACAAAACAGTATCCATCGCACCATTTTCCCTTGCAGTAATTTGCATTTAGAAATAGATTTCTGCTGTGTACAAGGGGAGGAATTAAACGAACTAGACAAGACATTGGTGGTTACCAGTTTATAAATTATTCCATATCTTTACGCGAGTTAATATTCCCTCAGAAAGATTCCATTTAAGCTTTGGTGAGCTCAAAAGCAACTAATTATTCTGAATAATGCAGGTTTGCTGGTGGGGAGAAAGCTGAGCAAATTTATGCATTTAATTTTCAGAGCGAGTCGTTCGAAGTTATGCAATAACGAATCTGACCTACCTGAAGAATTTCAGCCATGCAATATTCATTTCTAAACTCCAACGAAAGCTAAACCGTCGGCCAATAAACTAATCAACGTAACAGTCAAGTTTTCCGGGCTCAGAAAATTCATTAAATGCCGAATGACGAACGCGCATTCCTCGTCTAATTACACATTCATCATCGCTGTTTGGCCTTCTCTTTGGATGGGACAAAACAAAAACGGAGCCCCAATCCACCTACACCACCGATTCTCCGGATTATTGATTTGTTATCAGTCTGGAAAATCTGGCAACGGTCGAAAACGAAATAAGTTTCACCACATTCCAGACTATCGTTTGGCGAAAAAAAAAAAAAAAACTATGACAACGACGTTAAAAAAAATCAACGAGAAAAACAAAATGGAATAAAACAACATCCCGAAAATAGAACGCTTTATGAGGCAATTTTCGCTACTGTTCTACTGCAATAATATTATCGTCTTTTGTTTAGTTCGCCATTTTGCGCACACAACCGATCGTTTAAGTAATTTCGAAGCACACGAGAAGCAAGACCGACTTCCTTCATTTAATTATGTTTACGCGCATTAGAAGAGAATGTAATCATTCTCCGAAATGTTATTAATAACTCATCCGGTTAATAAGCACGAAGCAGAACTTTGTTATGCAAATTCTTCTCTAGCTGCAATCAGGTAATGTCCAAAGTATCATTAATTACATTTTGCGCGGCAGAAACTTGATATGAAAGGTCTGGGGACTAATTCATTATTAGAGCCGTTTTCCAGCGATTGAATTCACTTGCCGAACTTTTCGTACGACCTATTAGGTAAAAGAGACCAGCAATGCGTCTAAGCCAAAAGATGCAATAACGCTAAAGCAATTAATGATTCAGGTTGTGATTTTCCCTTTCGAACACTAATTTCGTTTTGAAAGCATTAACAATGAGAAAGTATAATTGGGAGAGACGAATTTAAATTTCCGCGCATGGTGCTGCAGGATTCTTTAAATCATGAAATATTTCCAACGAATCGCTTTCTAAGCACATGTCCCCTTCTTGTAGTCGACTTGTTCTTAGTCACTGAAAATACCCAAATCACTTTTATTAACAGCGATGAAACTTTTAGCGTCCGTAATTTTGCTTAAAAAAATGTTTTAATTTTGAAAAAAAAAAAAGTAACTTGGTTTAATATTGAGCAATTCAATAGTGTACACTTATAGTTATCTATAAGTTTAGCCCCACTTGCTGCCACAATGCAGACCAAAGCAAGAACTCGCTTAAGAACTCTTTGTTGAAACGAGCCTCAATTGTAATTGTATAGTCAGGTTTGGAGAATGCCCCAAACCTTTTTTCTTGCAAGAGGCAGTACAAAAAGAATCGAAGGCATATTGGATTTCGTGGATGAACTTCCTACCAGCGTGTCAGTATTGAAAATGTACTTCAGTCAGTACTTCAGTACTAAACAAATAAAAATGTACCAGGATGGCTCAAGCTTGTAAAAACCTAAAACCTAATCACCAGACGTCATTTATGGAGAAGCTAATAAGTTTTTTCGTCTGCCTATTTCCCATTATCGATTAATCAAAAAATTTCAAGGTTTGTATGACTGTATGAGTAATGCCTATATATGTAATTTCAAAAATATTATATAAAAAAAAGAACTTCTTTAATGAAAAAAAAATGAATCATTAAAATCATCACAATGCTCGTTACAAAATCTTGGCTCACTGTAAAAAAAATTCGGAAACGTTTCTGAGTATATCGTGCAGCTGCGGTTCATGAAATTTTCAAAAACGTTTCTGAGTATTTCGGAATTCTCTTTCTGTAATGTCCGGAAACGTGTCTGAGTATTTCGGAATCCTCTTTCTGTAATGTCCAGAAACGTGTCTGAGTATTTCGGAATCCTCTTTCTATAATTTCCAGAAATGCTTCTGAGTATTTTGGAATCCTCTTTCTGTAATTTTCAGAAACGTTTCTGAGTATTTCGGAATCCTCTTTCCGTAATTTCCAGAAATGTTTCTGAGTATTCTGTGCAGCTGTGGTTCATGAAAGTTTCGAAAACGTTTCCGAGTATTTCGGAAGTCTCCAACCAATTTTCAAAAACGTTTCTGAGAATTTCGGAATCCTTTTTCCGTGATTTTTTCTAAAAAATAATTCTTTTTTAATAGTATTGCATGCCATATCAGTTTCAATTCTTTCATATCTAAGAGCAATGAAACAAGCAATTTTAGAATCTTTCGTGGATTTTTTTTCTGAATTTCTAATGACAAATAGCATGGTTAACAGCATAACATATGCACAGTTATAAATTTTTGAAAATTTATGAAATAATATAGTAGTTTCATTCATAATCACAAAATTGTCGGGGGAGGGAAGGGGAGTACTTTCTCAGAAGTGGGATTGTTTGTTAAACAATATTAAACTTCAGTTTTTCTCTCAATATTTTCAAGACAAAATTATCAACATATTGTATTTTTAATGCAGAACTTAAAAACATATCTTGTATCAAACTTGATAGCTTTTATTTTCGGATAAAATTTGACAGAACTTAACTACACTTTGCGTTCCGAAATTCGTTCACGTCAAGTCAATTTCTGTGACGAACAAAGTGTACCGAAAAGTACCAACAGAGAAATTGATGAATTTAAATATGACACCAAAGTCCCCCTGCTGGAACCATTCGGGTTTATTCCTCTGTTCTTGCCCTTTTCCAGTTTATCACAAATATAGATACTTAATCAAAATAGGTTACTGATTTAGAGTGTGAGCAAAATGCATTATATATTTTATTTATTAAAACATTGAACTCTATTACATGATTATTCCATTTCATATATACGAGAGTTCCCTCCCCCCCACACCATAAGAGTGATGGTGCACCCATAAAATGATATAAAGCGCCCCCACCTTAAAAAAAGTAACCTCTTGAAAATGTCAATGGCACAGTCTGCGTGGTGAACGCCCCTCATCTTCTCACCATATGTGCATTGCATATTAATAACATAGTATTTAAAAACTGATCACTTTTAAAACGATGACATGAAATAATATTACTTTTTATTTCAGCATGTAAATGCAGCTGTTCCATTTTTGCCACTGACTCA
The DNA here is from genome assembly GCF_026930045.1 of Uloborus diversus. NCBI lineage: Eukaryota > Metazoa > Arthropoda > Arachnida > Araneae > Uloboridae > Uloborus > Uloborus diversus. The sequence continues at coordinate 38,861,068 of NC_072734.1, forward strand.
TTCCTCCTCACTGTCCTACATTAAACTAGTATATCCACGAAGGAAATGTTATTTTCGGAACTAATGTCAAGGAATTTTTTAATTGTTAACCACATTTAACAAAATGAATAAGCAGATGAATTAATTTCATAATTATGTTCTTACTAATAGATAACATGGTCATTTTCTAATGGTATAAATATTTTTAAATGAATGAATAAATTATAATAAAAAAAGATAAATTATACCGGCACATTTTTTGTGAAGCATATTACAATACTAGAAAATATTTGCATTACCATATTTCTAATGAATTAAACAATTGATTTTTTTTTCTTTTTGAACCAAAATGTATGTACATCCAAGTATTTCGAAATAACTTTTCTGTGATTGCTTCTCAAATATAAATCTTACTTCTTTTGCGTAATTAATTAGTTTCAGTTGGTTACAACAAATTGTACACCGCGCACATAGGTATGTAGGATAACTTTAAATTAATTCGATAAACCCAAAAACAGTTACAATTGGAGCCTCATCAAATGCAAATCAACAAAAATATAAATGTATATAACAACATGTTTTGAAATAATCATTAATACTTACAAGTGAACATGAGCGGAAGAAAATAAGTACCTCCATTACAACTGAATAAGTAATCCAAAGGGTTTCGTTTCATAAAGTATAAACACGGGTGTTAAAACTATTCACGCTTGAACACACAATATATATCTAATTATGAACGCATTGGAAATTGTAAAGAAGCAAATGGTTATTAACTAACTTAATAGCTGCGTACATCGTCTAAAAAGTCAAGGGCAGTCCAAAATGCAAAGGCGTAAAATTAGTTTCGACACATTTTACTACTCTCTAGACATGAAATAACAAGCAATCCAATGCTACACAGTTGCTGGCTGCAGCAACCATAGATAAGAAAAAAAGAAGTTCTCGTTATTTCCGACTCATTGGCGCCTGTGTTGGAAGGATGAAATAGGTTTCGAAGCGTTGCGTCATCACTTCCTCTTCTAGATATCTTGAAATAACAAAAAGCTTTCTGAATATTGAGGAGTTCGCTATTGGATGAAGGATTCCTACTATTTCGGAAACGTTTCCGATATATCCAGAAACGTTTCCGAAATTTGTTACAGTGTAGGTTTAAATTAACGAGAAAAATGAACAAGTAAACATAATTAAATAAGGCCTGCATGAAACATGAATATTCAAACAAAACTTGACCGCCGAGCGAAGGCTATGTGGCTGATGTGTATATGATGTGACTGATTTACCATCTCACAATTATGAGGGGCAGCTGTGACATAAGGAACCACAAAGATTATCCAAAATCACACGAGAAATATTTTACGTAGTTCTGTTCATCTCTAAGGGGCCCCCAAAAACGCATTGTCACGCTGTCACGGCCCCCAAACCTGTTGATTCGATAATGATGCCCGAGTATCCATTCACCCTGTACGAGACCTGACAAAAAGTTGGCATTTCACCTGGTGTTGTCCCATTCAGTTTGCAGACGCGGTGCAATTATTCTTGGAAGTCCTCTCGGAATGCTGCTACTACAAACCTTAAAATCTGAAGCGTGTCCAACTAAGTGCAGCCAGGATCATCACTGGACTTAGGCTTTCCTGCCCCAATAATATAGCTCTTTACAACGCTGATCTCCAACCCCTGTCACTGAGAATGGAAGCAAATTTTGCAAAGTATTATTGTTAAGCTCAAGAGTATTGTATTATTTAACAGAACATCAAACTTTTTATCAAACTGGACGGACAACAAAAGGTTGAAGAGGGATAGCCCTATTGGTTTTATGAATAAGAGGGGATTGAACGACATTGGGGTAGAACCCTGTACCACTTTTAATTTTTTGATATCCAAAACATCTCTCAATAACGTGGTTTTTAACAAATTTTTAAATTTGACTTTTACTAAACAAAACGAGCACCCAGAGCTGCTGCTCCAACTGGCTCTTGAAATCATCGACAATATACAACCGGGGGCTGTTGCTATTTATACTGATGGGAGCCATTCCGATTCGGGAAGAACTGGCAGTATTGTCGGTATGAGAATTAAGGACAAGTCCTTCGAATGTAGCTTCAGAAAATACCGATTTTAGTTCTGTTTTCCGTTCAGAACACATTGCCTTAAATGAAGCTCTGGGCCTCGCCTTGGACACTGGTATTTGTGATGTGTGGATTCTGACTGATAGCATGAGTTCCATTCACTTCTTGAGAGACCGGCCATGTATTTATGATCAACTGGGGCAAGATATTGTTTCCAAATTGGCTACACTGTCCGAGGTAGGCTCTGTGTGTTTACAGTGGACTTCCTCTCATGTTGGTATCCATGGTAACGATGCCGCTGGCAGACTCGCCGTGGAAGGCAGTAACCTTTCCATTCTCCTATCATCAATTTTAAGAGTCTCAGAGGTTTATTCCATGTTTGTTGACAAAATAAAATCAACTTGGAGGATTCCACCTGAACACGATTGGTACACTGCAGAGTATCCTGGATTGTACTTGCAGAAGATCTGCTTAAGACTTGCCGAAACTGCCTTAGCTAGGCTAAGCTCTGGCTACATTAGAAGTCTGGTGTTCGAAGGTTCCACCAAGGCTTTCTCTACTTGCCCATGTTCGGCTATTACCTCTTCCTCTCATATTATTTGCTGTATCGGTGTCTAAGAAGGGCAACTGTTGGATGAGAGTGGGATTATTTTTGATCTTTTAGTGCGACATGATATCTTGAACTTGGTCTAGGGATCCAGACCAAAGGGATCAGCAACAACAAGTCCTCTCGTAAGGAAGTCTTAAACGAGTGTTCTGTACTAAATTAAACTTTACCTTTCGCAGAATAATGTAGTTCGTTGAGGTTCTTGAGCCATAAAACACTAACTGTGTAAACAGATAAGAAGAGAGAATTGAACTTAGTCTGTCTCTGTATAATTCGCTGGAGTTCTTAAACCTAAAACACAAACGATACAAACAGATAAGAAAAGTGAATTAAATCAGGACTTTCGCAGTATAATTTGTTAACGCTTATAAGTCATAAAACAGAAACCATACAAGCAGCTAAGGAAAACGACCTGAACTTCGTCTTTCTCAGTCTGGTTGAGGTTCGTTCTTAAACCATTAAACATGAACTATGCAACGAACCAGATAGATAAGCAAAGTGAATTGAGTCACTTGCTTAAGCATAGTCCGTCGCAATATAGTAAATTGATACTTTTGAGCCACGAATCACGAACCACACAGGCAGATTAAAAAAAAGTGATTTAAACTTCGTCTTCGCAGTACAGTTCGTTGACGTTCTTGAACCAAAAAACAGGAACCTTACAAATAGATGAGGAAAGTGAGTTGAACTTAAGTCTTTGCAGTATAGTTCGTTGATACTCATGAGCAATAAAACACAAACCATACGAACAGACAAAAAAGGGGAATTAAACTCCGTCTTTTATAGTACAGTTCGTTGACGCTCTTTAGCTATAAATTACAAAAAATACGAACAGATAAAGGAAATGAATTCAGCTTAGTCTTTTGTGATATTGTGTCGTTGACACTCTTGAGCAATGCAACACAAACCACAGAACATAAAACAAAAGGAGAATTAAACTCCATCGTTTGCAGTATAGTTCATTGACGCTCTTGAGCCATCAATTACGAACCATACAAAGGAAGACCAGATAAAGGAAGAGAATTGAGCTTATGTTTTCGCTGTATAGTTCGATGGCACTCTTGAGCAATACAACACAACAGATAAAAAAGGGGAATTAAACTCAGTTTTTTGCAGTACATTTCTTTGACTCCATTGAGCCACAAATTACGAACCATACAAACAGTTGAAGTAAGTGAATTAACGCAGCGGAAAGCAAAGGGATGTAAGAGGACATTTTCAAGTTTTTTGTTGAACGCGTTTAAAGCTGAGGTTCTATGTAGACTTTCATTGAAAAGTTTCACTAAATCAAGCTGTGTAACAGCATCTACCAGGGCTGCTAGAACTATCTCTTGCCCCAAGACAGAGGAGAGATTCACCTACCATTTGTACTGGTTATCTCCAAATTTTTAATTTTGCAACTTACGTCCCTTACTTCCTCAATTTAAAATATTTAGTTTCAAAAACAAATCAGTTAGCGATGCTAATGCTATTGAATTTAGTCTTTCACAGGACAGTTCGTTGACGCTCTTGAATCATGAAACTCAAGCCATACAAGTAGATAAAAAATTTTGGAGGAAGGACGAACTAGTTCCAACAGAAAGAAAACGCAAATGCAATAGTAAACGAGCTGATGTGTGCCTCACATGACTTCCTTTTATTCCAATTTAATGTCATTTCCCCATTATTGGTAATTTTAATGTGATTCAATTACTCTCTAAGTATTACCAATAGTGGTAAATTGAAACCAGATTTTAAAAAAAATCGCCAATTTTGTCGCTAAGTCAGGCTACCAAACAAAACTTGGCTACCAAAAAACTGGCGATATATCGCCAAGTGCCCGCCAAATTGTAACACCACTTGAGTTTACATCGAAATTAACAATGACTTCCCCCCAAAAAAGGGCAAAAGACCCCCTCAGAAACACCCGAATGCAACTAAAAGGGGAGATGCACAGCTAGACCCCACTAGGAGTCTACGTTCCAAATTGTAACTTTCTAGGACATACCGCTCTTGAGTTATGTGACATACATACGCACATACGCACATACATACGTACGTATATACAGACGTCACGAGAAAACTCGTTGTAATTAACTCGGTAGTCGTCAAAATGGATATTTCGCGTGTCTATACGTTCTTAGGCACTTATCCACGTGTGGTCGGGTCGGAAAAAAAGCTCAACATTCATTCGGGGGTGAGCAGAATGGAAATTAAGGTCGATTTGTGAGTGAAAAGTTTTTCGCGAATACAATACTTCCTGTTTTGTAAAAGGAAGTAACAAGAACGCTCAAACCTTTAACATTCAGATATAATAAAAGTTGCTCAAACCTTTAACATTCAGATATAATAAAAGTTATAAGAGTGACCTTATTTTCTTGATACTTCATTTTTTCTGAAAATTTCAGTACTTTCCCTGAGATGACACATATTTGTGACCTACTGAACAATTAAAATAAATGCAGCGAATTCCAACAACTTTTAAATAAATGCATTTTCAATCTGCGTGCAAACTTAATAGGAATGCAAGCTAGATAAAAGCTTCTATAGACTTAGCAGAGCGAATGAAAGTTAGGAAGCAAACATCTCTTTATCATAAATCGTGAAATTTCTCAAATGATTATGAGTGAACAAATCTTTTCGTATAAGGGGATCCAAAAGCCTTTCTCACGGACGACACATCATTATTAAGCCGATTTTAGAATTACTGGATTTTCCTTTGACGAATGACATCGTAATGAATTACGGAACGACATCTGACAATGATGTGAATGCTTTGATCTGATTCGTCAAAATCTAAGGATGAATTTAGATTTAATTCTCATAATACCTGCGACTCGAAATTTAAGTATGGCTTTTACACTTTCTACCTTTCACATCTGTAACGTATGCATTGGGAAAACTTATTTTGAGTTATTGATTTATGCTTGGCGACACCTCAATGTTTTAAAGATACCTCCTGACAAATAATATTATTTGTTTACGCAACTTAAGACCCTGGTTGGTGAAAATTAAATAGCCCAGGTCTCAGAGTTTTCTGAATTAAAATAACAGTTCATTAAATGTATATAGGGGAAAGGGAGGCACATGTGAACATTTTTTTTTCATTTCTTAATATCTCAAAAATATTATACATTTCTCAGCGCTAAAGTGTCCTTATGATTGAATAGTCTTTTCTTTGTACCCTGGATTTTTTTTCAGATTTAAAAAAAAAAAAACGTAAAGGAATTTTAAAGAATGTCTTGAATTGTTCGCATGTGCCCCTACAGCAGGGGAGACACACGTGAACAAGCCTAGGACGCATATGAACACGATTCAAAAATGCAGGACAAGCATCAAATTTCAACGAAAAACTCTTTAATATAAAGTACAGGTACCCCTCGCATAACACGGTTAATTCGTTCCGTGTAGTATCGAAACCGTGTTATACAAGACATTTCTTGTAAATGTTTTTTTTTACTCATTTTTAATCTAATTAACCATGTACATATCATTAATCATGTCAATGTGTACCGTGTTATATCGAAACCGTGTTATACGAGACCTTGAAATACTCTAAATCAAGGAATGTGTACCGTGTTATATCGAACCAAGTCATAATGTGCAAATTTTATAATAGCTGAATTTTCGGCTCTATAGAACATACAAACAAAAACTGGTAACCAGAACATACAAGGATTCACTGATTTAAAAATAAGAGTTGTAATTAACAATAAAAGTTAATTATTTTACATAGCTCAAGTTAAAACTGTTATGCACAACAAGAAAAAACTTTATGAGGTTTTCTTTTTGTAGTAAGAACAAATCGCATTCTATAAGGAAAAAAAAATCTGAGCTTTTCTGTAGCAATTAAGTTTGTATGAGCAACAACAACAAAACAAAATTTAAAATTAAATAAAAAAATTTATTCTATTTGTTTTATTTCATATTTTGTTTCGACTACATTTTTTATTTATCGTTTGCTAAATTTAGTTTATGTTTGATCCTAATGTTAAACAAAATAACATTCAACTTTTTGCTTTTAGAACACTGATGAGAAAAATCAAGTATGTATTTAAAATTTAAAAAGTCAATGTTATACGGGGAAACCAAATTTTTGAGCTCAAGACAGACAATTTTTCGTAAAAGTTTCATAAAAACGAAGTAAAAACTTATTACAGTTGTTATCATACATTTTTTAACAGTGTGTATTGAACAAAATTAAATTCCTTCTTTTAAAACTCGTGTTACATCAAAACCGTGTAGTTATGAATTAAAGATTTGTACAGTGTAATATCAAAACCGTGTTGTAGACGTACCATGTTATACGAGGGAGGTTTGTATACGTATATACCAATTACATTGAAGGGATTGTAACCTACACTGTGTCAATTTATATTGTACAGTAACTACTACCAAGAAAATATTTTTTGCAACATATTATAAAATATAAAATACCATAAAAAGAAATTATCAGACAATTATGGCAGTAAAGCAATTAACACATCCTTAAAATTAACAAATCAAAAGTCTCAGTTTTTTACAAAAAAAAGTACCTTTAATATGGAATATGTTCTTCTTTAGAAACAATACAGCACATACAGCGATGTGTGATGCTGTGAATTACGCCGTCTATCAGTTCCACTGGACGCAGGAGCCATTGCTCTTGCGAAACAGTCTCATGCGCGGCAAGAATCTGAGGGGGCCAGTTGAGAGCAGCTAAACAGCTAGACCCTAAAGCATCACAAACGTGGTCGATAGGATTTAAGTTCGGGGATCGAGCTGGCCACTGTAGCCTGTTGAAGATAACCATCTACGATGCGAGCTCCGTGTGGTCTTGCGATATCGTCCTGTAACAGGAAAACATCACCTACTGTCCCAGAATATGGGCGCACATAAGCATCAAGGATGCCATCTTTATAAACCTGAGCATTCAAGATTCCCCTTAGAATGACATGGAGATCTGTGCGTCCACCTGAAGAGATGCCAAGCCAAACACAGACACTGTCTTTTTCGTATCCATCTCTTTCGCGGATGTTTGACGGATGATAACGGATTACAGGCATCAAATAACGCCCTATTTCGCTTCCTAGACTAAATCTAGACTCATCCGTAAAGAGAAAAGCCCTCCATTGATCAGGCATTTAGTGGACATGTTGTCATGCCCAATGTTAACTGCGTCTTTTATGGCGAGGTGTGAGTGACACACATATGGCTGGTCGCCTTGCATACGGACCGCCTTCGCAAATCCTTCTACGTACAGTTGACACTGACACAAACCTTCTGGTGGCTGCAGCAAGGGAGGGTCTGAGATGAGTCGGAGAAGCGACTCTATTCCTGTTTGCACATAACCTCAAAAATCGGTCATTGGCGCTCGTCGTAGCCGTTAGCCTTCCTTGGGTGAACTCCTGGATGCCGAATCTGTCGTTTGAAATTGTCTCCAAAGTCTATAAACAACAAAAGGACTCACATTTAGCCATCTGGCTACTTCCGTTAAACTTTGCCCTGCCTCTAGTCTCCCAATGACTCTTCATCATAGTTCTGCAGGCAAATGATGCTTGGAAGTCATTGTTATAAAATGGTTATCTCGGATTTCTTATGGCAGAATCACAGCGAAGTTTATAGGCTTGCTCTCAAACATGGACTTTTATGCTCCTCACAGATGACGAACTCCGATCTCAGCGTCACTAATTTGCATATTGTACTTTTATTGAGCCATTCTTACTCGGCAGCATATTCAAATGTTACAAGGTTTTGCTTATTTTTGAGAGAGCTATTGCTATTTTTGTGATTTTTTCTTAATTTATGATAACTAGTACATGTATCAAGTCAAGTGCTTCAAATAATTTGGAGACCCTTAGGATGATGGGGCCCCAGATCCAGGCCTAGTGGGTCTTGGATGATTGACGTCTTGGTTTTGGCGTCTTACTAAGTCGATGGACTTATACTTTTCCGCTACATCTGGGACTTCTTTTTGAATGCTGACATCAATTGCATCGACAATGTAGTTTTTGGCTGCTAATAAAGTGCTTTCACAGTGCCACCGATATTTTTTGTAAGCATGATCAGTTTTTAAAACTACTTTGTGAATAAATATTTTGACGGGAGCACGAGGAAAAGAAATTTATATGATTTTAAGCATGCAGGACTTCACTAATTATTCTTGTCACTTTGTTATTCAGTTTTCAACTATCATAAATCAGTTTAAAATAAATCTGTTTTACTTGATTTACTTTTTACCACTCTAAACTAGACTTTCAGGTTATTGATTGCAGAAAGAACACAAGTCCAAATAATAAAAAAAATAATATTTTCAGCAACGAAATGAAATATAATTTAAGATAAGGTAATGATCCTACTGATGACTAAATTAGTCATAACAATTCTTGTATAATTTAGTTTATTTATAAATGAAATCAACACTTTTTACTGTATCCTGAATTATCCTGTTTTATTAATGAGACTTAGACTTTTTCTAAAGTAAATCGATTCAAATATGAAAACAGCTTTTCTCCCTCTCTTGATAGAAATGTACACATAAACATGCATGATTAATTCAAAACAAATAAATAAATGAATAAAAATTTTAGCGATTGTTTATTTATTTCTATATTTAGAATCAGGATTGTCTCTATAAATGTCCAGCCATAGTCGGTAAGTATTTGTAACTTGGACAGGGATTGATATGGATATTCTGCTCTAAAGTATTGAAATCCAGTATCACTGTTATCAATACAGTCGAGCTCGCTTATTAGAGTATCGCTTAAAGGAATATCCCGCTTAATAAAATAAATTTTCTATGTACCAATCCAATGTAATGTGCTATTTTGATCCCGGTTAATGGAATATCCCGCTAATTAGAATATTTTTTGCGTGGCAAAATAGCTATTCCATTAGCGGGTTCGACTGTATTGCTAGTCAACGTTTTGAAACTGCTTCATTGAATATGCTGTTGTAGTAATGAGATCATCCATTTTTCTATTCTTCTGGTCATTGCTGCCCCATTCGCACAGGAAACGGCAAGACTATATTAAGTCCAAACAGTTAACTCTTTAACCCTAGAGAGGTCGCGTTTCCTTTTATTACGCTAGTGCTTGCGCTTCGGTCTTTTCCCCGCCGTAGCGATCCGTGAGATGAAAGCAGAAGAAAGGAAGTACCCGGGAGAAAATGACACCTGACTGGGATGGCGCGCTATTGATCTAAATGAACAACATACATTTCCAAAAGCTATGCAACCTTGAAATACCAAAGAAAATTCTCAGAACTAAGTATGTGGGCTGGGGAGAGTCTGTAACTAAATCATTTTCCAAAGAAGAAAAATCTACCAATTCCTAATGTCGGCATTCAAAATTAGAAGTACACCAAATGATTCAATTGAGGTAGCATATATCACACAAATTGCTGCCAATGAGACTGGCCCCACCATGAGCAAGTCTGATCATCTATCGCCACATTTCTTGTCTTCATGACAGGATTTTAATTCCGCTTGCGGTGCTTTTTGCATTACGTGATGTAGAAACATATGGGGAAAATGAGAAACTTAAAACCTATGATTGCGCAAAAACTGTGTGATGCAAAATTCAGGTTAAATATTTGTAATCAACGTCAATAATACCTTAGGATTACTATAACTGTTTCATGTGCCATAATATGTTTCCCAGTATTATTTACAATTCTTCAGGTAGCATGTGTGTAGTGTAACCCTGGTAAGTTGAGCTGTGAATCAACAATATTTATTAATTTTAGGGAGTTCAATGAATAGGAGACGTGTAATTTTCAAGGTCAAGGCTTTACTTATCAGAGCCACAATATATGAAATAATTGATTTCTTCATTTTGCTGAGAGGCAATAATAGTGAGACGACTAGAATATGTGACAGTGTTGACAGATGGATCGAGTCTAAGTTTTCGTGCAACTGAGACAGAAGCAGAAAAAGAGAGGACGTTGAGCAGTATTTTTTAGTTCAGGGTTAGAGGTTGAGGAAACATGTTCCTCTAACTAAAAAGGCTTCAAACTCGTGGCGAATTGAAAAAGGCTCCAATAATGATTTGAATTGAAGGAAATCTTGAGAAAAGAACCCCAGATGAGCACTGATAATTCCTGCGGAAATAAATTAGAACAGCTTTTCTCAACTGGTGGTCTGGTGGACCAGCACCGGTCCGAAAAAAAAAAAAAATGACCGGTTTTTAGAGGTATTTGCTCGTCCACGTTAAAAACATTTCCTGCTTAAAAAATAAATAAATAAAAAAAATAAAAATAATAAATACTTAAAATTTAAAATAAATAAATGAAGAAAAAAAAAATAATAATAAAGAAAAAAAGAATTTTGACATCTTGAATTCAAATTATGTTTTTCGCAATCACGAGTGTGTGTCTGTGTGCAAGCATGAGTGTGTGTGTAGGTGTGTGTATGTACGCGCGTGTGTGTAGGAAAGAGACGCATTCGGAGACGGTTTTCGCTAGAGGAGCAGCATGTGTGTGAAGATATGTGTATATGTGTGTGTAGGTGTGTGTGTGTGTGTATGTATGTATTCGTGTGTGTGTAGGATAGAGACGCAACCTGGAGACGGTTTTCGCTATAGGAGCAGCATCGGAAGGGGCCGGTCGACGGTGGTGCTGCAGAGGAAGGCGGGGGAGGGGGGAAATAAAATCACATAGAACGCCCAAAAATGTCAAATGAGAACAATAAGCAATGCAATTGCTTAAAAAAAAGAATTGAATTTTGATATCTTGAATTCAAATTATGTTTTTCGCAATCACGAGTGTGTATGCGTATGTAGGCGTGTGTTTGTGTATGTGTGTATATGTGTGTGTATGTGTGTGTAAGTGTGTGTATGTGTGTGTAGGTGTGTGTATGTATGTGTGTGTGTGTAGAATGTTGACGCAACCTGAAGATGGTGCTCGCCAGACGAGCAGCATCAGGAGGGGCTGGTCGGCGGTGGTGCTGCAGAGGGAGGCAGGGGGAAAATAAAATCATAGGAATTCAAAAGTCAGTTGAGAACAATAAGCAATGTGATTTCTCAAAAGAAAAAGAAAGAAAAGAAAATACCACGATTATAGAAAATAAATGTCTTACACAATATCTTTCACTTGAATTTTGTGACTAATTTTTGTACTTTTCTTTGATTTTTTAGCAATGTTTATCATTTCAGTATGATTACTACAATAATTATTTATTTTATTCTTAACATTTAAATATTTTTTGGAACAGTTCTTTAACACCAAGTAAAGTTTTATTTATATACCTACTTATTTTATTATAATTATACTTTTTGAAAACGAAGAAAAAACTTAATCGTTTGCAAAATGTTTTACACGTATTTGAGGTTATTTTCTAAATTTATGCATACGTCCCTCTAAATGAATGATTTATTGTCGCTTTATGATTAGGAATTCGAATGTTTATTTCTTTTTCCGAATGATGATTTGAACAGCTCCTGCCAAGCATCAAGTTAGGTATACTACCTACACTAGACAGGTGGTCAACCTACAAGGGTGGTCAACTTCGCAGGTTTTACTGTATTATCTAATCATTATCATCATTCATCTCTCTATTATCTCATCATTATCATCATTCACATCTATTATCTCATCATTCATTTCTATTATCTCATAATCATCATCAATATCATATTAGAGTTATTTTTCTTTCATTCTTAAAAATCATATTCCACTGTAATTAATACGAAGGACAAAACTTACATAAATATCAAATCATTAAAAGCGCTCTCTTCAATTAAAATTAATTAATTTCTCATTCATAATTGCTTTTAAAATCATTTACTCGGTAGTGACATACTTTTGCAACACTACGAATCGCCATGTATTTTATTTTCCTACTGATAACCCTTAATGATCAATTTCTTCTTGATACGTGTCTCCCCGATGCCTTTTATCATGTTGCCACCCAGTCGGCATAAATTCATTGATCGCATCAGTCTACTGAGGCCTTTTAAAAGTAAATCCTCCCGCCCCCTCCCGCAATGGCCCTCCATCGCTGTTTACGATTCCCGGCGCTTAGGACGTTCATTGTAAATTGATTTACCCGAAACCCCTTGCTTATATTATGATAAATTCACAGAACGAACCAGTGACACTAAGTGCATTTTAATATCTCCTTCTCTTAAGGATGCCGGAGGTAGGCTTTTGATGGAGGAAAATGTAATGTTCAATTACGAGAATTAAAACTTCCACTCAAAAAGCTTTTATCTTAATTACCCAATTCCGGATATACGCCGAAATCAAGAGCCGGGCAACGGTTTATTTTCCAGAGAAGAAGAAGAAGGGAAAATGTGCATCGCTTTTGTGATGCTTGTATTCTGCAGAGGACCATTTTTTAATTTTTATTTTCGCTCCTTCCCCCTTCCCCCGGATTTCTTTAATGTGTCGTAATATTCTTCGCAGATGGGGGATCCCGGCAATAATGGAAAGATGGTCTTGAGTCTTAATGGTGGAAACAAAGAGAGGACGGAGTTTTGTTTCTTTCATCGAGAGTGCCCCCTTGTCTGCGACATTTCTGTAACAAAGAACATAATTGTGTAGACGTAGAGTTTTATGTTCTGTACAAAATAACTCCATTAAAGCATTTCATTGTTCTTTTATTAGCTGGTGGAAAAATGCACGATTGATTTAGATTAGTTTTATGTGTTGGTCATCCAAGGGTAACGAACAGTTTCAAAACCGTTTAGTTTACCTCCTCAAGTCCCCCCCCCCCTTAACCTTTTGCATGTTTCTCTTATTTATTAGAAGTTAAGTTTCAATAATTGCCAGCAACTAGTAAATCTTTCTCTGAAGAAGGATTGAACAACAAGCAACAGAGCGTTATAGGTATTTAAAATGAACCTCCCAGCGCCCTAGAATTCTTTTAGAAGATAATTTTAGCTTTACAGATTCCATTTACATTCAATATGCCAGATAGCCCGGTTATCACATCCTAAGACTGCAGTTTCATTCTTATTAAAACTCCTCAGTCATGAATAGTGAATAACCGAGCTGGAGGCAGATGCTTTCTCATTGAAACGGGTAGATACAGTGAATTGATCTCACCAGCGACTGTCCGCAGCATGGTGCGGTTTGACTTTTGAATTGAAGGCAAAGCTTGGGTATTTAGCAGTAAGTTATCGCTCCTAAGCCATAGCTAAGGCCCCCCAGAACTGCATGCAATATACCAGACGGCCCGGTTATCACATCCTGAGACTGCAGTTTCGTTCTCATTGGAACTCCTCAGTCAAGAATCTATACTAATAATATAAACCTGATGATTTTGTTCGTTTGAACGCTCTAATATCAGGAGCAACTAGTTCGAATTGAAAAATTATTTTTGAGCTGAATAGTACATTTATTGAGAAAGGCTATAGGCTATATAACATCATCATATGACTAATACGAGTGGAGCAGCTATAAATTGAAATTAAATCAACAATAAACATGCATCGATAGCTCGAATTTTTGTTGGCCGAATAGCTTAGTCAGTAAAGTTCTCGGCCAGCAACCCTATGGTTCTGGGTTCGAACCCGGCAACGGCTGGAAGATTACCCGGCTCAGTTAAAATTTAATTATTTTATAAATCTAGGGTTTGCAATTATTTTTTATTGAATATATATACCTGTTTATATTTTTTCGATTTTCTTATTTAACGGAAAACACTGATGTGGATAAGGGTGTGTAATTTTTTACTACACATATATCATAGCGTGATGTGCTTAAAATAGTTTTTTAATACATTATTGTCTTATTAACGCGAGTGAAACAGGGCACAGCTAAAAATAAATAAAAGAAAGTATAAATTGTTTCTCAATATTATTACTGACCCAGGCAGCGCTGGGTATGTTTGCTAGTAGTGAATAACTGAGCTGAAGGCAAATGTCTTCTCATTGTAGCTGAGAGTGAGAAATTTCAGATTTCAATCGCCATGAAAATCATTAAATTTCAATTTCTGTTCTTTGGTGGTTCTATTCTCTGTAACTGATATTTTCAGACAAATGGGTGCCGGTATATGATATATGTATATATATGCGTTCCTCTTATCGTCTTGAATCACTTTAATATTAAATTTTTCTTCTGTTTTAATATTTCTTTTACAGATATCTTTAAAACAGTTAAAAATTTCAGAAGAAAAACTGACTTAGAATCTTCAGAAGAAAACTTTCGTTAATGTCATAAACGAACTTTTTGTTCTCACGTTACTTTTAAATTATTAAATATAGGTACTCAATTTGTTCGTTTTACTGTTTCTCAGATAAGATTTTGACATAGATTAGCTATGTTTTAAAGAGGAAAAGCAGTTATAGGTCGAGTTTTGTTAAAGGCTTGAAAATACATTTTAACATTTTTCAGATGAGTGAAATTCGTTTTGGAGGAGTGAAATGTACGAAAATAATGAAGACCAGAATAGTAACCATTTCCATCAAAAAAGTAACTTTCTGAGGATAAAATAAAAAATTGCGGGGAAAGGAGAGATGTATACTCCCAGGTTGCTCAAGTAACGTTTAAACGTCGCACAAACGTATTGAAAGGGTTTTCACAACGTTAACAACCATTTTAAAATGCTTATGAAACAAGTGGACTATTTTGATTTTTATATTTAGAATGTTTGACATTTTGAATTAAAACAAACTGGGAAAGATTAAAATGAAATAATGACAAAAAAAAAAAAAAGCTTTCTGACACCCATTTTCAACAATTCTATATTTTTATTCAAAACTAGTGGTACTCGCACGGCTTTGCCCGTAATAGAAAAATTAAAAGGTCTTTTTGTTCGCCTGTATATTTACAAATAATGTATGGTGAATTTTCTCGCCAATTAGCTTGTACCCATGTTACGGTTCCACGTTATGATAATTTCGTATCTCGCCAATTGGCTTGTGCCCATTATACGGTTCCACGTTATGATAATTTCGTAATTTACTTGTTCATCTTATGATATTTTTGTTCTTAAAATTGGAATAGAAAAAGAACCACATCGTATTTTCGAAAAATCGTTTTGAGGTGCACACCCCCATGCTACAAACTAACTTTGTGCCAAATTTCATGAAAATCGGCCGAACGGTCTAGGCGCTATGCGCGTCACAGAGATCCAAACATCCAGACGTCCTACAGACATCCAGAAATCCTCCGGACAGAGAGACTTTCAGCTTTATTATTAGTAAAGATAAAGATACAAACAATGAAAACGCACTTGACCACATTTTTGAGGCTTATTTCAATATTCAATGCCAATAGGGGTGTTAAAAATGTTCCCAAGTAAAAATCTACATTTGTGTCGCCAAACCAAAATATTATTGTTACAAATCCTGTAAATAGTAATTATTGTAGTAACGTAACCTGTAAATAGTTTCCCGTAATGAATATACAACCCCTTAACATATGGCTAAAGTATACAACCCCTATTCTTTTTTCCTTTTCATTGATCAAAATTTGATAACGGTCTACGCATTTCGCGAAGAGGTGAGAATGTTGTAGAAAATTCTTTTCGGTGTATTTAAGCCGTTAGCGATGGATAAACAGTTTAGTTTCGATTCAGATTTCGAACTGAGTGTGTGTATTAGCTCTGTTTATAGCGAGGCATTTCGCTGTGTTGTTTTCGTATTTGGAAGTAAATACGTGTGTAAACGTTGAGTTTACGGTGTTGCGTGATAATTGCTTAATTGCTGATGAATAATTTTGCAGTTGTTGACGATCTTTCCTGTACATAGTGTAAATAAATTTCCTGTGCTTTTATCAAGAACTGTGTCTTCATTTCAAGAAAGTGGAAGTCGCACCGAATCCGTTACAATTTGGCGCCCAACGTGGGGCTTCTTCTGGACTTTCTTGGAGTAAGTGTGACTTTGGACATTTTTTTTCATAAAGACTGTTTGAATTTATAGACTTTGTTTTTATGGTGATTACTCGCGCAATGGATGACCAATTAAAACAACTTCTGGAAGCAATTAATGCTGTGAAAAGTGACTTGACCGAAAGTTTGGCGGCTAATCAAGAACAATTAAAAAATGATATGGCAGCTAATCAAGAACAATTAAAAAATGATATGGCAGCTAATCAAGAACAATTAAAAAATGATATGGCGGCTAATCAAAACCAATTGAAAAGTGATTTAACGGTGCTGAAAAATGACCTAGTTTCTAACCAAGAGGAAATTAAAAACGATCTTACTTCGGTAAAGACTGTGATGGAAAATAAATTTAATGAGATAGAGCATCGAGTTGATGCTATTGAAGGAAAGTTTGAGGCAGTTGAAGGCCGATTCATCGCAGTGGAAAATAAAATCGAAGAGAAATTTGAAGAAAAATTAAGTTCCGTTGAAGGCCGATGCAATGCTGTAGAAAATAAACTGGAAGAAGAAGATAGAAAATTTCATCAACTTAAAGAGGACATCTTTAAAGACCTGGAAAGGAGATTGGCGACCGCGGAAAGCAGCTCTGTACAGTTTGGCGCTCCCACATCGGTTGCTCGACCGTCCATTAAACTTGCCACATTTGATGGGAAAACTTCGTGGCAGGTTTACAAAACTCAGTTCATGATAGTGGCGGAAGCGAACGGATGGGACTCTGCTACCAAGGCCTGCCATCTTGCAGCATCCCTGAGAGGTGACGCAGCGGACATTCTTCAGACCCTTCCGGACAGCCAGTGCCTGGATTTCGCCGCCCTCACATCTGCGTTGGAGCTTCGCTTCGGTGAGAAGTGCCAGAAAGATTTCAGCCGACTCCAGTTGAAGTCCCGTTTCCAGAAAACCGGGGAAACCCTGCAAGAGCTAGCGGCGGACGTCGAGAGACTGTCTCATCTTGCTTTTTGCGACTGTCCTGCGGATGTTCGAGACAACCTGGCACTCAACTACTACATCGACGGGGTTCGAGATCCGGAAATCCAGAAAGCTCTACGGATGGCGGATGTCAAAGACCTGAACTCTGCTGTTGTGTATGCGATGAAGTTGGAGGCCGCCCAGCAAGCAACCCGCAAGGATCGTCATTCAATCCGCGGCGTGAAAACTGATGAGCCTGATCCGGTTTCGTCACGCTTTGCTGAACTGGAAAAGCAAATAAAAGAAATTGCAGGAATCCTCAAAAGGACTTCGGCTCCCAAGGTCCAAAATGGACAATCACTTAAGTGCTGGAAATGTGGCGGCGAGGGTCACTTACGAAGAAACTGTGAAGCTCGCCAAGAAACCAGAGGGAAGAGCACCTCTCCCTCCCAGGTCCAGGAAAACTAAGCCATGGCAATCTCGCGGGGCGGAGGTCGCCAAATTGGAATGAGCCCCATCTTAAAGTTTTCCAGATTTCATCGACGAGTGGCGGCAGTAATGGACTGTTTGTTTACGCATACGTAAACGGGTTTCCCTGCGAACTGATTATTGACACTGGAGCCAATGTTACAATCATTAGAACAGATGTGGCTCGTCAATTTGGACTCAACATTCTATGGACGCCGCCCTGCGTTACCCTCCAAACTGTGACAGGTGACAAGATCGAGATTGAAGGTAAAGTAAACTTAGAAATTGTGTTTGGAAATGCCACTTACCATCATACGGCATTCGTTGCTGCTATCACAGACCCCTTCATTCTCGGATTGGACTTTTTAAAGAAGTATGACTTCAACCTCGACTTCAAGACAAATGAGCTGCACTCGATGAGAGAAGACATAGCCGTTTTCCCCGCAGAAAGTGATGTAAAATCCGCTCATCAAATAATAGCCCAAACAGATTTATCGATTCCCTCAAGGTCAGAATCATTAATACCTGGCTCCATTGAAGAAAGCAATAGTTTTCGATTTGGACTCATTGAATACCCCAACTTAAGCAATAGCCCAAAAGGAGTGCTGGTAGCATCTACGCTGGTGGACCTTTCTAAAGATGTAATTCCTGTGCGAGTCGTCAACGTGAGTGAAAGGCCAAGGAATATCCGGAAAGGTGAAGTGCTGGCAACTTGTACTCCAGTAAATTGCATCATTAGAAGAATCAATTCCCACGAGACTGTGTCTTCTGAGTCCTTGACATCGAAGTTAATTGGGAGTGCACCCTTATCGAAAGATCAAAGAACTGCTGCGGAACAATTGGTGGATGACTTCAAGCATCTGTTTTCATCTACATCGGAGGATGTTGGCCGTACGAATTTAACGCAGCATAGGATCTACACTGGAGAACACCCCCCTATTAAACAGCATCCAAGACGACTACCGTTCGCCAAGAAGGAAGAGGTTGAGACCCTCCTGAAAGAGATGAAGGAGAATGATGTAATCGAACCGTCTTCCAGTCCTTGGGCCTCTCCCATCGTTTTAGTCCGAAAGAAAGATGGCTCCACCAGATTTTTTGTCGATTACCGACGGCTGAATGAAATCACCAAGAAAGACAGCTACCCTCTTCCACGGATAGACGACACCTTGGACACTCTTTCCGGACACAAGTGGTTTTCGACCCTGGACTTGAAGAGCGGCTACTGGCAGGTTGAAATACACCCTGACGACCGAGAGAAGACAGCGTTTACAACTGGACAAGGCTTGTGGCAGTTTAAAGTTATGCCCTTCGGCCTCTGCAATGCACCAGCTACGTTCGAGCGTCTTATGGAGACAGTGTTAAGAGGACTTTCCTACGAATCCTGTCTGTTCTATTTAGACGATATCATCATCGTGGGACGCAGTTTCGAAGAACATCTGGCAAATCTTAGGAAGGTGCTGCAGAAGCTTAAGGAAGCCAATCTGAAGTTAAGCCCGTCCAAATGTAATTTGTTCCGCCGGGAAGTGAACTACCTTGGTCACATCATCTCTTCTGAGGGTGTACAAACCGATCCAGAAAAGGTGTCTGCTGTCAAGAGTTGGAGTCGTCCCGAAAACATCCATCAGCTGCGAAGTTTCCTGGGGCTCTGCACCTACTACAGGAAGTTTGTAAAGGGTTTTTCCAACATTGCACGACCTTTGCATAAGCTGACGGAGAGCAAGCAAAAGTTCGAATGGTCCAAAGAATGCGAAGATGCATTTCTACGACTGAAGGAGGCTTTAACATCAACGCCTATCCTCGCCTATCCTCAGCCTGAAAAATCCTTCATCCTGGACACTGATGCGAGCAACGAGGGCATCGGAGCTGTTTTATCCCAAGAAATTGACGGAAATGAACATGTCATCGCTTACTGGAGCAAATGCTTATCAAAGTCGGAGCGAAATTACTGCGTCACCAGAAAGGAGTTACTGGCCATAGTGAAAGCTGTAGAACACTTCCATCATTACCTCTACGGCCGAAAATTTCTGCTTCGGACAGATCATGCCTCATTAACTTGGCTTTTGAACTTCAAAAATCCGGAAGGCCAGATAGCCAGATGGATACAGCGGCTCCAGGAATATGACATGGAGATCAAGCATCGAAAAGGGTTATCTCACGGTAATGCTGACGCTTTATCAAGGAGACCCTGTTCTGAGAACTGCCACTATTGTTCCCGAATCGAGAAACAGTATGGAACGACTAGCCCTACCGCCTATCAGGTGACAGTGACTCCAACATCATCAGAACCTGATCCATGGAGTGATGACCAAGTTCGAAGAGATCAACTTGAAGACCCCGACATAAAACCAATTTTGGAGTTCATGGAAAGTGACAGTCGACGCCCTAGCTGGCAGGACGTTTCCATCTTTAGTCCTGCAACAAAAAGATACTGGGCTTTATGGAACTCGCTCCATTTACGGAACGGCGTGCTACACCGAAAATGGGAATCTGATGACGGCAAAACGTCTTGGTGGCAGTTACTACTTCCCCGATCAAGGATTTCAGATGTTCTGAAAGAAATACATAGTAGTGCGACTGGAGGACATTTTGGTGTCTTGAAAACCCTCAATAAAGTTCGGGAGCGCTTCTTCTGGAGCAAGGCGAAGGATGACGTGGAGAAGTGGTGCCATTCTTGTGACGCCTGTGCTGCTCGTAAAGGACCGAAGAAGAGAAGCAGAGGGAAGCTACATCTGTACAACGTTGGAGCTCCTTTCGAACGAATTGGGATTGACATCCTGGGTCCTCTACCAAGAACTGCTGATGGGAACAAATACATTCTTGTTTCCATCGACTACTTCACCAAATGGCCGGAAGCATATCCCATTCCAGATCAAGAGGCTACCACCGTAGCAGAAACTCTAGTCCAACATTGGATCTCGAGACACGGAACACCTTTGCAGATTCATTCCGATCAAGGGAGGAATTTCATCTCTGCTGTGTTTAAGGGACTATGTCAAATTTTCGGAATTGAGAAAACTAGGACAACACCACTACACCCACAATCGGACGGCATGGTGGAGAGATTTAACCGCACAATCCTGAATAATCTCTCACTTATGGTCTCCAGAAATCAACAGGATTGGGACAAGAAGCTACCTTTGTTCCTGCTGGCCTACCGCAGTGCTGTCCACGAGACTACCGGATTTGCCCCATCCCAGATGCTCTTCGGACGAGAGCTTCGGCTACCTTGTGATCTCGTCTTCGGTCGTCCTCCGGATGCGCCTTCATCGCCTGAGGAGTACATCCAGGATCTCCAGGCCCGGTTGGAAGACGTTCATAACTTCGCACGAGAGCGAATCAACATCGCGGCGGAGAAGATGAAGACCCGATACGACACAAGGTCTACTGGACATGAATTCAACGAAGGCGACAAGGTTTGGTTATGGAATCCCATCCGACGGAAAGGTCTTTCACCCAAATTGCAGTCGCATTGGGATGGACCCTACAAAGTCGTTAACCGACTAAATGACGTCGTAGTGAGGATCCAAAAATCACCTAATGCAAAACCTAGGGTTGTACATTATGATCGGTTAGCCCCATACTATGGCCATAGTTCATGAGTATTACGTAAACAACCATGGTTGATGACATAAAAGTGTAGATAATTTTTCCTTTTAATGTTTAGTAATATTTCTTGTTATTATTGTGTTTCCTATGTATCTGTTAGTTATTAATTAATGTGAATATTTGTAAACTTGTGATAGAAGTTCGACACCCTTTCTGGGGATTGTACTGCCCGGGACGTGCAGTCCTTAGGAAGGGGGCAATGTTACAAATCCTGTAAATAGTAATTATTGTAGTAACGTAACCTGTAAATAGTTTCCCGTAATGAATATACAACCCCTTAACATATGGCTAAAGTATACAACCCCTATTCTTTTTTCCTTTTCATTGATCAAAATTTGATAACGGTCTACGCATTTCGCGAAGAGGTGAGAATGTTGTAGAAAATTCTTTTCGGTGTATTTAAGCCGTTAGCGATGGATAAACAGTTTAGTTTCGATTCAGATTTCGAACTGAGTGTGTGTATTAGCTCTGTTTATAGCGAGGCATTTCGCTGTGTTGTTTTCGTATTTGGAAGTAAATACGTGTGTAAACGTTGAGTTTACGGTGTTGCGTGATAATTGCTTAATTGCTGATGAATAATTTTGCAGTTGTTGACGATCTTTCCTGTACATAGTGTAAATAAATTTCCTGTGCTTTTATCAAGAACTGTGTCTTCATTTCAAGAAAGTGGAAGTCGCACCGAATCCGTTACATTATGTTGTTTTGTTAAAATTCGGTATTTTAATCTTTTAATAGAGTTTGTGTGAGAGAGATTTTTGGTAGTATTTCTCTATTTTCATACCTTCTTGTGGAACTTTTTCTTACTAAGGGTGGTTTAAAACAAATTTCATGTTATTGTACATTAAGAGTACTCCTAATTTTCTTTATTAAAATTATACTCTTCATATTAGCGAAAAACTCATCTTGATTGAATATTCATAACAAATTCATGAATGGGGTCGTTTCCAAAGTTTTAAAAGTATTTTTTTTCTGAAAGAACATGCTTAAAAACATAGGATCTAACCATTTTTTAAATAATTTGTTTAAGTTTAATATTTAAAAAAAATACTAAAACCGTTGCGCTTTCATTGTTTACATTTTTTGCAGATGACATCACAAAGGATGTAATGCCATTCTGTGTTGCCATTCAGAGAACAAAATATTTAATTCGCATCTTTACTCACGTGTATTGGCAACGATATGATTGATAGCAAGCGTAGAGCGCAATTTTAATTCGCTTCTTGATTATCATAACGTGGAAAAAGCAGTACAAAATGCGCCAAAGAGCATCATTTGTGACGTCATCAAGACCATGCCTTGTTTGCAAAATCGGACGTTTTAAAAAATTAATTAAAAAATAACTGTTGGGAGAATGAAAGAATTTTCTGGGTCCATGTTATTTTTTTTTGCTTATTCTATCAATTTCAGTGACTAGAAGTACTACTTTTGATTGAAGGAAACAACCCCATTTGAGAATTATAACTTAAAACACAGTCACATGAGTGCATGCAGCCTTTTTCAAATATCTACTTTTTATTATCTTCAGCATCTTTGGTATTTGTTTTTACCTACGCCACAAACAGGATATGCATAAATTTTGAAAAGCATTTCTCTGCTATCGTCAGGAATAAAATGACACAAGAAAATGAGATTAAAAATGAAATTGTAAGTAAATTGAAAATAAATACACAGCGCAACTTGTTTTTCTTTATGACATACAGAAACAACACAAGCATCAATCTTTCAGTAGGAAACAAAGGAATAATGAAAGAAAAAAATGCGTTTCGTTGCCCTAAAGAAAAATCCATTTTAAACTACGTCATCTCAGAGCATTAAATATTCATCAACCTGAGTTTCTTTCCTTTTGATTCATGAAGCAAGAAAAAGAAATACATAAGGACAAACAATATGGTTTTTGGGATGAAAAAGATTTCTATAAAACTATTGTAATACATTTTTTCGTTAGGAGGAGTTATACGCTTGCTAATAAAAAATGCAATAAATAATCATTTTAATTTTTAACTAAGACCTTAAGCCTAATGAAAAGCATCGGAAACTGTAAGCGTTTTCAGTCCTTTCTTTTTTTAATTTTAAGTTTTCACAAAAACCGAAAATAAACTTAAAAAGAAAAAAGAAGCCGTGCCGTCAATTTGGCTTTTTCAAGAAAATTGCTTTCGCTAATGCTTCCAATTGGAGAGAAAAACAGTTCCATCACAATCTTAATTTTTCTCTCTTGGGCTCTTTTAGACTTAAAAGCTGCATAAAGCTTTAAATTAAATTCTTGATGCGTTTAATATGATGGGAAAAAAGGAAGATATTTGATGTTCAAACCATTCTATGAATGTAATTTGTCTTTGCCCTTGATAGAAGAAAAGCTCTGTGAAAGGCCTTTAAGGGTTTTTTTTATTATAATTTCTTTTGTTTACACGTTCCGCGGACTTTTAACGTTTAATGACTAGTTTAAATTGTTTTCGTGCATTAGTAATTTCTCCCTTTCTTCTTCAATTTATTATGCATAAAGAGCAAGCACTTTAGATTGCATTTGTTCAGTTCAAACTAAATTATTTATTTCATCTTTTCCTATTGCTCTGTTCTTTATTTAGCAGATAAAATAGCGCTTCTCAAAACATGCTTGAATAAATTATTTATGTTTTACAGTTTTTATTTTTATACTGTCACAAAAGTTCACGTTAAAATTTTGTAAAAATAGTCAGTAGACACAGCGATATTTTAAACAAGGACCACATACACGCAATTATCAGTGAAACAAAATCTTTAAATTTTTTGTTATTAGCACCGAACATTTTGTATACAGTGACGCTGCGACGAGAAGGGGCCAACCCCTTTTAATTGTGCTTTTTCAAAAACAGCAGAATGCTAAAAACTCGGCCTAACGTGATCCGAAAAGTGGTCGAGTTAGTAAAAATGCCGAGTTATCGGGAATGTGGGTGCAACAGGTTTTTTCACTCTGATATCTGGCGTCTTGTCAAGACGTAGTTGAGTTTCCTGCATTCGGCCGGATTATCGAGTGCCGAGTTTTCGGGGCTCTAATGAACCATGAATTTAGTGAAACGATGGACTAATCTCAAGGGGAATGGTTGACCACGTTTAACGTTTTTCTCAGTCAAGGGAAAATAACCCATTGAGAACTATGCCTCCATCGGTTTTTATAGCGGAACCTTTTGATTACGAAGCCAGCATTCTATCTGTTCAACCAATTGGCTTTTCCGGACCTTCCTCGAAGTTCTGCTGTTGCCATTTTTCGGATTTTCACGGAGCATGATGGCCTAAATGCCTATCTACTTAAAATAGGACTGAAGGACTCGCCTGCTTGCAGCCTATGCGATTCCGGACTTTCAATGAACAGCTGCCATTTAGGCCCGTGCGTTGCACTTAAATATTTTAAATGTGTTGTCGAAAAGTATTATAAAGCTAGAACGCAAATAAGGTATGGCCTGGAATTTGTGAAAATAAATAAATACGTAAAACAAATCTGTTCGACCAGCTGGTAGATAGGAGTGTTTATTTTTTTACGTAGTAAAGAAAGTATTGTATTCGCGAAAAAGAATTCCTTCAAATGTCTGCCTAAACTTTTATTTTGCTCGCCCCCGTATAAATGTTAAGTAAATGTTGAGACACTTTTTCTGCCCGACTGTACGTGCATATATACCTAAGAACGCAAGGACGTCCGAAACATCCATTTTAAGGATCCACGAGTTAATTACTACAAAGTTTTCTCGTGACGTCTGTATGTGCGTATGTATGTATGCATCTCGCATGACTCAAAAACAGTATGCCGTAGAAAGTTGAAATTTGGTATGTAGACTTCTAGTGGGGTCTAGTTGAGCACCTCCCTTTAATTTCAATGCAAGTTTAAATGATGTTATAATTTGGCTAACATTAATCTCTTACTAACCGTGTGGAAGTGGCAATATATTTTAAAACTAAGGGTTTCTGAAAGATTTCAACCTCGAAAACCCCTTCGATGTGTTATTGTAGAATTTAAATGTGATGCTTAAAGTCTAAAGAGCATTCTCAACTTTAGACCCATTACGATTGGACTGTACGTTGTTTATATTTTGACTAGTGAAGACAGGTTAGAATTTTTGTAAAAAAATAAATTGTCCGTTTCAAGAAAATTGATTTCTTTAATAAAAAAATTCTTTGAGAAATATATTTATTGCTGTAAATTAAGTTTTTTGAATCTTAACTGCATTTTTAAATATTTAGTGGGATTTACTTTATTTTTATCAAAAGTTTATTTTGCTTTAAATATGCAAAGATCCTAAACGTGCTTTTGCTGTTATTTGCCACGTAATTTAACTTAATGAATGTTGTTTTAAAGGTACTACAAATAATATTAAATAAAAAATCTCGAATCTTTAAATGTCGTTAAAATCTTTAACGTGATATCGTGAAAGCTTAGAAAGCTTTCATAACTTTGTATAGTCTTTTAATGTAAGAGTGGTACATGAAAGTAGCGAGCAAGATTAATTCATATTGATAACCATTCCCTCTATTATCCCATCTAATGCACTAAGCAGACTAATTGTGGCCGACGTTTCCCGCTAATTTAATTTGCACGGCTACATTAGTTCTTAAAACACGATATTTCTGCCATTACTAGTTTCCATGTTCACTTCATGGTGATCAAATACTAACTTGTCTGACTCTTTTACAAGGTGCATTCTCTGTCCAACAAAAAATATGTTTCTTCCTGGATTTTTTCCCACTTTAGAAAAAAGAACATGATTAGTTTAATGGAAGAAAATGGAAAATTAAAATTGAAATATATTTATTTTGAAAATATATGAGAAATAGGAAAGAATAATTAGGAATCAGTAATGTCTATTGTATTCGCTGCTTTTTGCTATTTGAAGAGTTCTGTGAAATCACGTGAAAATTGTTACAAATTTTGAAAATAGTTATTTTTTATATGTTTTTATAGTTCAATGTTTTGATATCTTGCTAAATTTGGTTTATTCAATTAACTTTTACTCAAAACCACCCTAATTTTTAACTGTCATCAAATAAATTATCTTCAAATAAAAAAAGAACCGACTCCAAAAAACAAAGATGAACTAAAAAGTAAAAAATAATTGGTCATACTAACATACGATTTCCTACCCAAACGTATAAATAAAATATAAATAAAATTTATTTTACAATTCCTGTACAAAAATCAACTAAACTAAACACCCATTTATAAAATAAACACTGATTTTAATTACTATATGATGAATTATGTTAATACCTAACTTATTATATACGATCTCTTAATTTTTAATAACCATTTGAAGTCGGGGCCTCCTATAAACTACTACCTAACGTAACTAAGTAGGTTTAATTTTAAAAACTTTCACAATTCATTAAATTAGTGTTTAACTCAGGATTTGGCGGGTTGTCAGTTACGTTAGGTAGTAGTTTATAGGAAGCCACGACTTCAAATGGTAATTAAAAATAAAGAGATCGTATATAGATTGTTAGGTATTAACATAATTCATCGGATAGTAATTAAAATCAGTGTTTATTTTATAATTGGTTGTTTAGATTAGTTGATTTTTGTAGAGAAATTGTAAAATAAATTTGATTTATACGTTTGGGTAGGAAATCGTATGCTAGTATGACCACTTATTTTTACTTTTTACTTCCTCTTTGTTTTTTTGAAGTCGGCTATTTTTTTATTTGAAAACAATTTATTGAAACTTTACTTGCATGTTGACTTTTCCTGTTATGCACCAAGTAACATTGTACCTATTGCATTTCCTTAAAATTCAAGAGCTATCGTCAAGTTGGCATCATTTTTGGCGACTGTTTGGTGCCGAATTCGGCAAGAAATCGCTAAAAGTCCTTGGCGACAATCGGCGGCATTTCAGACCCAACATGTAATTACTATTTCAAAGCTAATAATAAATGGATAACCCCTATAACCTCTAGAATGTATTAGAATATGCCTGAAAAGAAAATCTTAGAATGTACTGGAAACTTGTAAATGAATCTTTTGCTGGTGTAAATAATAGCTGCATCAATTTGAGTTCAGGAAGTTGACTGCTGTTAGCTGGAGAGCTTGATCCAACTCTGTAGTTGCGAAGCCTATGCTCAGATTTTCAAATTTGCTGTCTTAAAAATGGATTTTAGACGAGCTTTGATAATGTTAGGGCGAGAAGAGGTTCGGGAGATCTCCCAGGTTCATTTTTCAAAATTGAAATGTTAAAAACGCAAATGTTATCTCGAGTATGTTAGGAAAAGGGAGCTTCTGGGGAAGTCCCCAGAAATTTTTCGCAATTGTAGCTCTTAAAACACAGTGTTGGACAAACTTTGGAGATGTTATCGGAAGGAGAGGTTCGAGGGTACAGCTTCGAAATTTTTTCTAATTTATAATCTTATAAAACATTATAAACTATTTTGGGACAACAGAATGTTGAAGAGGTTCGAGGACCCACTCCCTGTAATTTTCAAAATTGAACTCATAAAACTTGTTTGTAGGCCAGCTTTAGAAACGTTTAGAGGACCGATAAATTTTAGTTTTGAATGTGGAGTTCCGATAACAGAGAACTATCTAAATCTGTAGTTGCTTATCCTCCAGAAGTCTGACGAAGTCAGACGAGGTCCATCAGACCGTTGACCCTGAGAAAATCGAGATCCAGACGGGCCTGCTCAGTTTTACATTTAGTGCAGACCTCGTAAATTTTATTGCCCTCAAAAAACGAGAGACCCTTTATATGGCCGCTCGCTAGTCTTGAAATTGCAGTTCTAGAAGCTCTGTCATAACTGATGGTCAAGAAAGAGCCTGTTTTTTCACTTGCGTATACACTCAGTGATGGCAGGGAGGAATCCTCCACGCATTCGAGATTTCAGTATTTATTCTGGACTGATGTTCAAGATAGGTGAGGGATGAAGAGGAAGGATAGTCTTGGTTGAGCTCTCCTTGGCCAGTTCGTCCGCTCTCTCACTGCCAAAAATGTCTAAATGAGAAGGAATCCATTGAAAATACATTTCATGGGACTCGGAAATGAGTTTGAGTTTCTGAATGATAGAAATACTGGTTTGATCTCTTATTGCAATCCAGTTGCATAGGTGATGAAGTGAGCTCCTACTGTCCGAAAGGATCCAGAAATTTCCAAAATCATTGTCATCAAGAACAGCTTCAAGACCACGCTCAATTGCGATTAATTCACTTTTGAAGATCGATGATGAGTTTGGGTTACGAAGGCTGAAAGACAGCCCCCCCCCCCTCTGGGTTCTCTATGAAGATGCCACCGCCAGCTTGGTCATCTAGTTTCTGCCGTCCGTGTAAATTTTTATAGCATTGTCGGGGATCCCATTTATAATCTCTAAGACCAACTGTCTGAGATGATCAGAAGTCAATCTTGATAATCAGAGTAGCTAGGATGAATTGAAATTTGACACTGGGAAGGCTTTATGAAGGATTCAGACAGTATTTGATGGAGTGGGGCTCAATTCCATTATGCTCTCACCGTAGCTATAAAGTTTATTGAAGTACTTAGTACTTCAATAAAGTTTCTAGGTAAGGTTCGCCTTTCTTCTAGTTCGGAGTGGTTGCAAATCAGCCTCAAAAAGAACTACCTAACCTAGGGCAGCTGCGTTTGAGTTCAGTAATGATTCTTGCCGCACTGAGTTGTACCCTTTCTAATTAATCTAAGTTGGTGGCAGAGGCACAACTATAGATAGGGAATCCATACTCCAATAGGGGCCTAACTAATGTCATGCACGTATCTCTTAGAGTGTTAGCATCGGCTCCCCAGTCCTTACCAGCTATAAATTTAAGGATAATTAATCTTTTTCTGCTCTTTGAGACGATATTTTCTATATGTTTGTTGCTTGTCCATTCGAGATCCAAAATATCTTCTAATTGCTTAGGATGTTTCTCGTAAGCTAAATCTTGATTGTTCGTTATTAATTTTGGTTGGTAGTTGTATAATTTTTTGTTGGTAGTAAAAAATGTAATAATGGATTTTGTAGGGTTGAAGCAGAGTTTAAAATCCGAAGCTAAGTTTGACAATGCGGAGACCTAAATCTTAAATAGCCGGAATGAGATAACGTGCATATTTACGTAATCACGATTTCATCACAGAACGATAATTAAAAAAAAATAATGAATCAGTTTTGATTCAAGTTTTCAAATTTAGTTCTTTGATTTTCATCCAAATTCTCTTTTCGGAGCTTAAGAAAAACGTCTTATGAGATTTTTAGATATTCATTTATAATATTATTCTCAAAAACACGAACATCAAATATTTCAAAAACAAACTAATATCACCATTTATGACTCATATAAGTAGTAGACAGTCGTTTTACGTGGTTTTTTACGCGGTTTAATATTTGACACCTTTATTTTATTTCACGCGGATAAGTTCCGGTTCTACGCGGATGCGGTAATGCAAACAAATAAAATTTTCCCTTTTTTCAAAATCCAAACTCCTAAAGATTGCAGATTACTCGTAATCATCTACATTTTGGCATGCTAATAATCGAACTTGGGCCACTGGAGACATTTTATGCGATTGGTTCCAGAGCTCTTTCCAGAAGTAAAGTTATTAAACTCACGCAGTTCAGAACTCACTGGAAGAAGAGCTTTTGGGAGTGACAATGAAGGCCAAAATCAACGAGGATACCGACGTCGGTGACGCACAACCAAAAACGTTCACATTGAAAATGTTGAGCCATTCCTAGACAATAGAAATGATCTTTTTGATTTGTTAGTGAAGGAAGATTCAAACATGGAAATGTGACGCAAGTGATCATGGATGCGTTAATGCTCTGTGAAGAATTACAGAGAAAAATTCTTAATGACTGCCAAAAGACTATCAAAGCCAGTTCCTCTTTATAAACAGGGCACAAAATTAATTTATGTTTTCTTACTGCATGTTGTGCATAAAAGTCAATGTAAGTACACATTAAACTTATTATACAATTAGTCATCACTAGAATGAAGTATTTTGTTATCTACGGAACCAAACCCCTATTTTAACACTAGTATTAGGTCTCAATTTACGCAAATTCGATTTACGCGGCATTTCCGTGAAACGTAGCATCCACGTAAAACGAGGGTCTACTATCCGAAACTCCAGAGCTCGAATACGCTACCTTGAGGTTATTAACAACACTATAGAAAAAGGTAAAACATTCCATTCCACGTGCTTTCTTTTGGGTAAATTACAGGCTTCAGACAGTTTGTGATGTAATGTAATTTCAGAAGAATAGAAAAGAAAGCTTCCAACGAACACGACGAAAAATTACTGTCATTCACTAAGCGTCAAAACAAGTTATAAGTTACGGCGTGTGTTTGTTTTACCTTTTTCATCCGCCATTAGACAGTGGCTGCAGTGCCCCCTATAGTTTATTGGAGTTGCGAATTAGATTTTTAATGAATTTACCCTCATTTTCAAAATTAACGTTCTTCTAAATGAATCGTTTTCAGCCAATTTTAGGTAGAAATAAATCAATGCGAGAAGATCACAGTTGTGACAGAAATAACAATTTCTTGTCATCTAACCTCGAATGGTAAAGAGTATTTTTTAAGTTAGTTTTCGAAGCAGAAAATAAAATAAATGTAGGACGAAAGTAAAAAAAGAATTACTAATAGCTAG
Source organism: Uloborus diversus (assembly GCF_026930045.1). Lineage (NCBI taxonomy): Eukaryota > Metazoa > Arthropoda > Arachnida > Araneae > Uloboridae > Uloborus > Uloborus diversus. The sequence goes on from NC_072734.1 coordinate 38,892,082, forward strand.
CGGCACCCGCACGGCTTTGCCTGTAGTAGAAAATTAAAAGGTCATTTGGCTCTCCTGTATATTTACAAATAATGGAAGAATTTCTTGCCAATTTAGTATGTTAATTTGCTCGCCCATGTTATGGTAATTTGTTCGTCCAAGTTATGGTAATTTACTCATCCATGTTATGATAATTTGCTCGGTAAAATGGGCTTAAAATTGGAATAGAAAGAGAACAAAATCGAATTTTCGAAAAATCGCTTCGAGGTGCACACCCCATGCTACAAATTAACTTTGTGCCAAATTTCATGATAATCGGCCGAACGGTCTAAGCGCTATGCGCGTAACAGACATTCAGAGATCCAGAGATCCAGACTTACAGACTTTCAGTTTTATTATGAGTAAAGATAAAGACTATGAGATTTCCAATCTGAACCTTTCGAGATCGTGCAGAATGTCCCAATATGAAAGCAGCAACAAATACTCCCTCCACAACCTGTCATTCATTAACAAAACTTAAAACGCTCAGAATATCCATATAAAAGTTATAATCAAATAAGGAACTTATTACGAGAAGCTAAATGAAGAATCTTCAAAAACCTAAAGTCCCCCAAAATTCAATTTAACCGCACTCCATCCAGCCAAGTTCATCAATTTTGCAATGTCTTCCTAAAGCGAAAGCTAAAATGTTATTTATTACATAGATAAATATCGAGCTCTAATCCCATACACGTATACTTACTTTCAAAGAATAATTTCATTAAGCCGCAATAATATCCCATTATTCCTTCTATATTTGACATAGTTACCATGGTAGCATTTAATGTTCATTCAGTGGGGCATTGGTCGATAAATCGTCTGCAAGATTAAGCCACATAGAAGAGGGATATTAATTCTTACTCTAAACTCAAACATAGTTTACGAGTATTTTACAATGGTTTTCGCAAAGAATGGAAAAAGAGTTATTAGTTTTTCTTTTTTTAAAGTAATAATAGTTATTATTAGGCTAATTAGTCACTTAGAAGAAGCTATGAGGGTACATTTTTACAAAAAATATTTGTACAGAACAGCAGTTACACGTTTGTTTTAAAGTTATAATAGTTGAGCTGATTTATTTTCTTTTTTACGGATATTTATGAGAATTATTTACGTTATTCATCAACCAACGGAATAAAGAAGACGTTTTATATTCTCCGCTGTTGTATTTTTAATATTTTTTCTTCTGTTATTTTGTAATATTATAATAGTTTTGAATGTTTATGTTTTGCCCTGCAAAAGAATAGAGGACAAAAATTACTGATTTAATGTTATTGATGTGAAAAAGCTATTTAAAATAAGATTGTATTCGTGTTTTGTACCAAAAGAGTGAAACAAATCCTCATATATATAATAGCCAATGATCGAGTAAACCACGAGTTCCAACAATGAAACTCGCGCCACGGCATGATAATTTGACAATATTTTTTGGTAATGTTTAACATGCAGGGAAATGCTTTATTGTGACAAGGCTGAACTCGATCCGGTAATGTAACTGTTTTACTGGTAAGACAGTCATTTCAGGGGAATGAAGAAACAAAAAAAAAAAAAAAAGTCAACAATGAACGCTATCTACTGGAGTTTAGGGTTAGTCCACTCATCACCACACTAGAGTCTAGTACGGTGATGGTCCACTAGAGTTAGGGTGAAAATTTCAAATATGAAATATCAGGATACAGGCAATTGCTTCGTTAAAATGTAGAAGCCTAGAAGCAATTTTCAGGCGTCATACCTTGACGGATGACTTTCTAGTGTTATAATTATTTTTGTTTAACGTTAGGTTAGTTGTAATTAGTTCAATTATTATTTCATAGGAATTTCAAGAACAAGAAGTTTACTTCTGAATTCTATTTAAAGTTTTAGTAATTGGCTTGTTATTTTAAAAATATAAGAAATGTTTCTCGCAGAAGATCAGAACAAAAATGATACATTGTCTCGTTTTTAAGTCATAGTAGCGATTGCTAGGAATTTATTTTTAAACCAATTAGTATTTTGAATGTTTGTTTTCAACCGTTTAGCAGTTTAGCATGCAGCAAGAACATAAGTTTCGATTTTTTAAAGCTACACACACACACACACACACACACACACACACAAACAGACACACACACATGTATGGGATATTTATTTCATTTAATAGCTTGATAGAATGCTTTTAGTGTGTGGGTTCATTATATTTTTACCAACCGGAAGAGAAAAAATACTGATTTGCTGATTTTAAGTTTCATAGAGATATTGTTTAGGTCACTTTTAAAATTTTAAGGCAAATATTAAATACTTACTTCTTTCTTATGCCCTTTTGATTATATCAAGTTTTTTCACTCTTCACCAACTATGACCAACATACAACTGATAGACACACACACATATACTGTATGTTTTCCTTAGCTGAGACCTCCCTTCAATTTGCGCATGCGTCTGGTCTGCTCTGATTTTATCAAAATAGGGAGGGAGACCTGGATGTAAAAGGTGCAAAATAACGTGTTTAGAAGTTCTTCCTAAGTAGCGTCGAAAAAGACAAAGATAGCATATCAATAACAATCGCATGCATTTAAAATATAGCTAAATTAATAACAGTGTATGCAAAAAAAAAAGCATGTAAAAACTAAAAAAGGATCGCTGATTATTGTAAACAGATTACACACATACGCGAGCAAATCGTGCAAGCAGATTACATGCAACAAATGAAACTAGGTTAAGTACACCAAAAACGCTCAGTGTTGGGGGTGGAGAATTTTTTTAAAGACTGGTCCAGTTACTCGCTTACGCACATAAGTAGTGAAGATCTAAAATCAGTAAGTAGTGTGGATCTGAAAGCAATACGCGCGTAGTAAAGATCTAAAAACCAGGTTTCACTTGTCAGTTTTCGGTCACCTTGGAAGGTTTGATGTCATGGGAAGGGAGGGAGAAGAAAGGAATAGAAATGTCTAAAAACAAATTTTGCACGTGTTAAAATGTTTGCATTTATCTACATTCAATTAAAAATCGCCGATTTTTTTGTTGTTGAAAGTATGAAAGGTGCCGCATAATCCGCTCCATGGTTAACCGCTCGAAAGCAATCGGTAGTTTACTCTTTATATATAAATCATTAGTTGTAAGAAACTTCTTTTATAGAAAACTTTGATTTTATGTAGACGTTTATTTGTGTCCTTACTTTTCACCAACACGAAATTTTCTTCCTCTCTAATTTTCAGTTGCAACCTTACCCTTTAATGTATTTAAGAGTGAGGAAATTTTAAATGTGTTGGTAAAAAAAAGTAGGGTAAACCCGTTTATTTAAAAATACATATTTTTTGGTTATAAAATTAAGTCAAACATACAAAAGAACTTTGAGACGATAGTAAATTCTATAACGTGATGTAATTCTATAAAACGATTCATCTTACTTTTAAATGTATTGTAATCAAATAAAGCTAGAAAAATTCTTTTTCAGCCACACTACATTAATGTTATTACTTTTACGGAAAAACAAAATCTCAATTTCACAATTCAGAATCATACACAAAAGTAAAATTTTCTCCCAAGTCGCTTTAAAATCCCCTCAGAATCCCCAGCATATATTTCTCGATAAATCGATTAACTGATATCACCTAACAGCCTATCAAAGTATCGATACTAGCGCAGAAAGCCCTTCATATGGGCTCCAAAATAAAAAGAACATCCAAACAGAAAATCGAGTGAAAAAATCTTTACTCGGATCTCAAGCTGTTATTAAGTGCGAAACAATAGCACTGAGATTGGCTTTAAGAACTATTCTTTTGATGTCTTTAAAAACTCTTTGTAGATATAATATTTACTTTTCGTTTCCACTTTAGAAGGATTAGTCTTAGCATCGATATTGTAAAAACGGCTGATAGGAATTTTTTTTTTCTATGTTAGTATTTCCCTTTTTATTGTCTTTTTTCTGCTAAAGTATTATTTTGAAATCTCTCATAATAAAAGTATTAACTTTTTGTTATTGAAACTATTACACATGAAATAATTTTTAATCTAATCCCAATATATAAAAGTTGTTGAAATATTCTTTTAATAATTTGCGATTGGAGTAGTTAGTTCGACTTTTGGATAAATGATACCTGATAAGACAATTCACTGGGTGTTGTTGTTGTTGTCGTGTCTAATGACGTGCAAAGTGCGCAAGGTTTAGATGTGTCCAAAAGTCTTGATAACAAGATCTGCTAATTCTGGAACCCGATGGCTGTACAGGATTTCAATTGGTGATGCTCCAAGTTGGCGGAGGGAGCAAATAGTGGTCTTACAATTAAAAACATGATCCGGGGTCAGTTGTAAATGGGGACAGTGCTTGCAGATGGGATAGGATTTATTATTAGTTGGTAATATCTTCATGTCCTTGAAATGTCCAGTGCGTAGCCTATTTATTGTAGAAGAGAGGTTTCTTGGGCAGTGATGGTCGGGGATTGTTGCCTTGCTGAAAAGCTGATCATAAATCCTTCGCGTGGCAACAGCATTCACGTCTGTGAATCACTGCGTGTTAGAATATATATGTTTATGTGTGGGTTTTGTTATTTATTTATTAGTAGAGAAGTTAGGAAGTTGTATATTTTTTTAAGGAAGCAGTAGCTATATTTTCTCCCCAATTTGCCCCCCCCCCACTAAGTGTCTTTGGTATGACACTAGGTGTCGCTACTGGTGATATTTTTTTATGACTGCGGTAAAGAACAGTATTTATTTGTGGAAGTTTATAAGTCTATTACTGCGCGTTGCCGTTTGGGAGCACTTATTCAGATTTTTGAAAACTTAAGTTATTGTAAAACTCTTTGTAAATGCTCTTTTTGATTTGTTAGAAGGTGTTTTTTCAGTTGTATTTCACGTATTTGTTTAGGGTAAGCTGCAGATTGAATGATCTGAGATTTTGCTTATGTTAGGTTCACTTTACGTAGAGCAGGAAACCACCCTATTGGCAAGTATAATGTTCCTATTTTCATCCTCTACCTAGGTTGGAGTAAATGGAGTTGATGCAGAGTATTTCTTATGCCGAAAACGTTTTAATGAAGAATATAGGTGCTTTACCCTCAATGCACCTAGTAGCAAACACAAAATGTGCTTCGGGCGAAGAATAAAAAAGAAACTCTAGTACAATTCTTAATCCGTATTCATTATAATTCCGTTGTTTTGAGCACATCATTGCCTCTTTTAGAAGGGGTATTGGAGGGTTGACGAAAGTAGGATAACAATTTACAATTCTGGTAGAAGTAAATTAATTTTTTTAAAAGGAAAACGAACTTTTTTTCATGTATTTAAGCCTTAATACCATGTATAAGCTTAGTTAGCGGTGTTATAATATTTTTTGATTAATTGATCGTAACATAAAATACCCAAGGCCAAAAAGCTCAGGGAGGAGGGTCGAAATACGGTTCCTTTACCTTATGTAATTAATAGAGATATGTGAAGTACGTCGCTCAAAGTTTTTGCTTATTCGGTAGGGTCTGGTGGGGGAAAGTGGTCAATGGGGTAAAGTGGTCACACGTCAAATAAATGGCTATAGCTTGGAAATAAACGTTCGAATGAATGTGAAACTTTTATTTTAGAGTAAAGCAGTTAGAAACTACATTTTGAGTACAAAATTTTACAACTGGCAAAATTTTATTTGGTAAAAAAAAATATTTTGCGTGAATATGAAAATTTTTAAAATCTAAACACGTATTTCAACATCCTTGGGAAATTTTGTTTGTTAGAATTAGGAACAGATTGACTGTACAGGAAGCTACCTACATTTCTCAAGAATTCTTACTCATTAGCAGTTAGCGGAATCTATTTTAGATAATTTTTTAGAACAATTGAAGTAAGATGGGGTAAAGTGGTCATAATATTAGGCTTAACGAATATTGTTCTTCTAGTGTCACTTAAGCTTTAGGTATAAGGCAGATACAAATTAAATATTAATTTTACTCAATATGTATTGTTTTTACAGTAAACGGGGTTCAATATACGAGTATATGCGTATATATACGCATATATACTCGTGTAGACATGCACATAGACCTATTCACATAAATGCGCCAATAAATACATATATGGGTATCTGCAAGTATTTTTTATCCACACAGCTATACATTCTACTATACACGTATCTGCTCGCTTATACTCGTATATATAAGAACACTTATATACTCAACTAGACACGTATATACGCGTACGTACTCGAGTAGACACTTACATACAAGCATATGATGTAAAAGTATACAGGGTGAGTTTACATTCTTGAGTAAATTAATAAAAGGTGTTAGAGAAGAGGAGAAGAAGTAAGAGTTAATAAGAAACATATGGTCACAAACACAATGCTGACGCGCTACATGCACGCAAAGTGAGAAATTGATGGATGCAAAAAAAGTCACAAATTTCTATATATATATATATATTACACAAATACAATTTTACACAACATTTTAGGACTTAAGAAAGTTTTAAAGCGATTGATGAAATTTACGGCCTTTAGCTGTAATACATGCGTCGCATTCACAGATCCCTCTCTGTTGCAATAACGAGACTTTTGAAAAACTTTCATCATCCGCTGCGCCTTTGATGCGACGCGTGTATTAGAGCTACTACAGACCGTAACTTTCAACAATTGCTCTAAATATTTCTTAGAAACTAAAATGTTAGGTGAAATCATCTTTGTGCAACAAATTTGTTCGCTGCTTTGCCTCCTGGCTTTGTGGGCATGTAGCCCGTCAGTGATTATAACTTCCTTATAATTCTTTGCTTCTTATCCTCCCCTCTCACACCCCTTTGATTTTTGCCCAAGAGCTTAGATTCACTCTGTAGGCCGACATGTATATCAGCGTATATTCTCGTGTATACATACATGTACTGGTGTATACACGTTAATGTACGTATATACGTCTATACAGGTATATAATCGTGTGTACACGTATACATGTGTATATACTCGTGCTTCCATATTATATATACGTGAGTAGACACGTACAAAGGCGCACTGGATGTATCCACGAATTAACTCGTGTATACCCGTATATGTATGCATGTACACTTATATATGCGTATATACGTCTACTATACACATATATACTCAAGTATGCACGTATTTTCTCGAGATACAAGTACATGCGTGCATATGATGTTCGTTTATACTCGTAATTACTCGTATATACACGTGACACGTACATATACGTGACACGTATATACATGTGACACGTATGTAGACACGTATACACTCCTGTAGGTAATCAAGTATACATGCTTATATACTCGTATATACACGTATATACTTGAGTAGGCACGTGCATGCATGTATCTGATGTATACATGTATCTACTCATATAGGAGCGTGTTTACTCGTGTATAACACGACACGTATATATTCGTGTATACAGGCATGTACTCGTGAATATACTTGTAATTATAAAAACAACTGAAATATACAAGTATTAGGGTTCTTTATAATGGTTTTGCTACTATTTTTAACTATGACCACTTTACCCCATGCTATGACCACTTTCCCCCACCCCATGGGGTAAAGTGGTCATAAAACATAGGGAAACGAAAGTTCTATAAAACTACTAAAATCGTTATTTTTCTTCTTAAAATTCAATGTACCGTGTTCTTTAATAATGCAATGTAAAATAACAACAAAAAAAGTTGAACTGTTTAAAGAATTTGTTGCATTTATTATCCACCTAAGTTGAAAACCTCCGATTTTATGACCACTTTACCCCACCAGACCCTATACTGCACATTTCTTTATACAATTAAATGTTGTATTCAATATTTATATTTGCAAAATCATTTAAACAACATACAGTCGACTCACATAAAAGAGTAAACTTAAAGCTTAATGGGTTTCGCTACCGCATTACCTTAATGCACACGTAGTCTATGAAATATAATACTATTATTTGGAATTCAATTTAAAAATATTATTGCTTCCACTTTTTCGGTGCACTCGAAACAAATTTCTTTTCTATGAAAAAACACTTTTTTCCTCTATGATGATCGCGATTGAGTTAGTCTGAGTAAAATTGCACCAAGTCAATTCTGATTATTTGAGGAAAATAATCATTTTTTAACACGCTTTTATTAGCTTCACCTATATGTACAGTGGTATATGTACAGTGAATACGCATAGGTTCAAATATTATAATGAAGTGAAATTTTTGCTTTAGGACTCACTCGTTCTTCAGAACAGCTGTTTTTACGTTCAAAAACAGTCTTTTTTTTTCATTTAGAAGTAACTTTTGGTTAAAATTTAAAAATTTATGAAATAAACAGAATTTCAAAAAAAAAAAAACTTCAATTCAGTATTATACTTTTAGATATCTCTTGAAAGCACTTTGAAAGTTGTATCCTTTTTGAGAAAAAGGTACATAAAGTTTAGCTATTTAATATTACGCGTATCTAGGGTACACTGTAAAAAGTTTTGTGTAACCTTACTCCATAAAATCTGTGGCAGCTTACCTGCCTCAAATGTTCTGGGGTAACTTAACTGATATTATAACTGGTGTAAAGTTACACAGCGCTTGTGGAAGTTACACTATGGTAATGTAATTATTGCGTATAGTCTCACTCATTTCTGTGTGTAAGGTTACACCAGAATTTTCTGTATGCTGACAGAGAAATTGCTTGAAAGGTTACACATAAACAAAAATTAAGCTTTAATCTGACTTTTTTTAAACGCTTTATCACGTTCATACTTTTGCATAACCAATATGCGTCAATTATACAGAGTGTTCCGTTTTAACTTGCAAGGCCTTTATTTTCGCAACCGTTAGTTCTAGATGTATACATCAAATTGCAAAAATGTTCAAAATCAGATGCAGAGTTAAGGTATTGAAAGTTTGAAGCAAAAATAAAAATGAGTCAAAAAATACGAAATTTAACTTTTTATACGGGCCCAAGATCCCCTAACTAATATTTAGAGAAATAATCTACGTTAAAAACCATTGCTAACACAAAAAACTTGAGATTTGTGCGACCAAAACTCAAGGAGATAATCCAGTTTAAAGTTTTAAGGGACCGTACAGAAGATGAGATTGGAACTTATCGTTCTTTCAGAAGAATGACAGGTGGTCAGATTAAGAAAAACAAGGCATTTATATTTTTCATTGCTATTCAAAAATAAATGCAAATAGTATGCCATGTTACGCAAAAACACACAACAAAACCTCGAATAATTAGGAAAACTTGAACAGCTATGCACACATGTAATTTTAAACACTTGTTAACCACTCTATTTTCCCCCAAAACGTCGAGTGAAAAGTGGTGTAAGTCACAAAACGCTGCGTTTCATATCTCGGTGAATATTGGTCGTACTAATTTCAAACTGTTTGTGTCGGAATAACTTTTCGATGGAGATTATTTCCCTAAATATAAGTAAAAGAACCTGGGGCCCGTATAAAAAGTTAAATTTGTATTTTTTGACTCATTTTTATTTTCGCATCAAACTTTCAATATCCTAACCCTGCATCTGATTTTAAACATTTTCGCAATTGGAAGTATACATCAAGGACTAACGGTTGCGAAAAAAAAGGTCTTGCCGGTTAAAACGGAACACCTTGTATATTCATTTATTTTAATGTACACACAAGACATCTTTATTACACGTAATGACCTAAGTAGTACAGAACCCAGAACGCGAATGTTGCATGCGCTTTGAATTCTACTAAAACCATAGTGCAAGGTTCCTCCAAAAATTTGTGTTTTTAAAACAATGATGCTACACATTTCAGAATTCGTGTAAAATTACACTCATTAATATTAGTAACCTTACATATTTTTTTTTACATTGCACAGAATCCCTTCAAAGTCCCAAATGGTGAACTAAATAGAAATTTCATTTACACTTGCTCTCAAAATGTATAACAATTCGCATATTTTTAATAATTTTTTCCTAACCAAATTTATCTAGTGTAGTTCTCTAGAGCTGCTTACGTGTGGCAGTATATTACATTCGATAGGACAAATGCGACGTCTTTCAGGGCTCGCATTTCTCACCTGAAGTAGCTTAACGGAATACTTGACCGCAACTGATGATCATTAACCTACGACGAGAATATCGAATTCCCAATAGATAATGAAAGAACTGGAGGAAACGATTCCGTGCTGCTTTTAACTCGAAATAATTGTTGCGTTCTATCAGAAGTTTAAGTCAAGTACTTTACGCTTAAAAAAATAAATTATGTAAAATGCAAAATTTAAATATATATATATATATATATATATATATATATATATATATATATATATATATATATATATATATATATATATATAAGTGAGCACGAACGATGAATCAGATTAAAAAAAACATATTTTCAAAACTGCTGCGCGTTATAATAATAAGTAGAGATGCAAAAGACTCCGTTTTTGAGCTACGGTAGTGTTGAGGAATAAATCCTAAACTTTTGGGAATCTGGGGAGTAAAAAAATCCATGTTTTCTCCCTTTAATTCTACGCTTAAACACGATTATGTTAGACTTTTTCAGATGATATTATTGCTAAAAAAAATCTGTGTGCTCAATGGAGAGCAGGTTATTTATAATTGAAATCGAAATTGAAATATCATTAAAGTGTTAAAGTATTTGAACATTTTTTTTTTGAAAGAAATTAAAATTGCTGGTTGATGTCCAAAAATAACTGCGTAATCAACTCTTGTTGATAAGTACGAGAAGCGTTCGGAAAGTAAGTTCTAATTTGAATAAAAAAAAGAACAAGCAGATAAAGTAACGAAGTTCAGTGCACAAAAATCTGCAACTCTTTAACTATTTTTCAAAAACATAATCCCATGATTTTCCAGGCAATTGTCATAATGTGGTACAAGGTTCTGTATACCCTCTCCCTAGAATCTTGCTGCTTTTGTTGTCCACAATGAGGAAACATGTTCTTTCAGCTCGTCATCGCTGTTGTACCGCTGATCGCTGAGGAAAGACTTCAGATACCGAACGAAATGAAAGTCGCTGGGAGCAGGTTCGGGGCTGTACGTAGGATGGTCAAAAACTTCCCAGCTAAAACCCTGTAAGAGTCCTCATGGTGTACTACGCAAGCGGCACCACTCTATGAAGAGTTTTCCAAAAACTTGTACCACACGATGACAAATGCCTGGAAAAACACGGGTGTTATATCGAAAAATAGTTTATCGAAGGTAATTTTGGTGCAATAAACTTCTTTGGAAACATCTCAACTAATAACTTCTACTGATTATTACACTAAACACACAGCTGATACTTTTCATTCTTCTATGTTTCATCTTTTATCTTTATATCTGTTTGGTCTGTTATTTAAACTGGAGTCTCATTCCCTTAGCACCACCTCAATAACTTCTACAAATTATTACATTGAACAGTACAGCTGGTATTTTTCGTATTTTGTGTTTCCTCAATTCTCTTATTGATGAAAAGTGAGAACATATGCTCCCAATGATTTGTTATTTTATTTGCATTACTATAAAACAAGGAAACTTTTTGAACTAAATAATCGTTGCACCCTTCATTTTGGAGAAACCCATCTTTAGTTTCTTTTTTTTCCTGGTAAATCTCATCCTAATAAACGCAATGAACACTAAACGAGTTTCAGTGTCAATGGATGAAGAGCGAAAGCTAAAGCGCCGCAAACAATCGATACTCAATTGCTCAACATTAGTATTAAATGTTTCCTTCTTCATCAACAGGCCGGAGAAACTTCAACCTCCGTTTCTATCATAACGCAATTTGCAAGACGCCCCCTGGCGAGAAAGGGACGTATTTATTACATCGTAGAAGCAGAATCGATTTCTCATCTGGCAACAACGATCTCAGAGTACAGTAACCGCTATTGGAATCGTGTCAGACCCTTGATGGATTGAACAGAATTGCTCCTCTACGTTGTCCATTTTCTCTACTTCTCCTTTCTTTATTTCAGTCCATTTCTAACTTATATTATTACTTTGTAAATCTTTCCTTAGAGCACAAAGAAATAGATTGTTTCCGCTTTATTCTGCAGAAACATTCTTTTTAAAGTCCCGATTTATCGTTTTCCTTTCTCGTTTCTTTCCGATTGACAAAAAATTCGAAACGAATTTTAGTGCTGAATGTAAGAAGGAGAACGTATGTTTACAGTTGGAGGAGTAATATGGTTGTTCGGAGAGCAGAATACGTGTATTTAGATATTTTCAGTATAAATGTGGTAAATTTTGACATCAACAGATGGCGCTGGTTGACCACACTTTCGGCCGGTTTTACTTTCAAAGTTTATTAAAGCAGACAAATGGAGACGAATCGTTAAATGCTTGCAGTGAAATGTTTCAAAGAAGATTTAATGCACACAGAAGGATTAAAATAGATGATGTCTTCTTAATCGATGGAATGTCTTACAAAGAGCGTCATTTAGGAAAGATTGCATCATTTCTCATTTAAAAGTTCTAAGGGTAAACGAACAGAAAATTATTCACGCACATAAATAATGTTCGGTACGACTTAAACATATTTACACAATGCAAATTTTTTTAAATTTAAATATTGTAGTTTTTTTACATCTCGATCTTTTGTTTCAAAAACTCATTATTTCTGTACAATTTTTTACAGACTACTGACACAGCTGAGTAACCTTTTTTTCCACTAGATGTAAATTTGTTACCAAAACTATATTTGTACCGATTTTAGTGTTGTGAAATACAAATATGTAGACCAGCTAGAGGCTCTCAGCCCAGCTAGGATTTTTCCTGATTTGCAGGTTAACCTGAGTTTTGAATAGCTTAAAACAATGACCCCTCACACTGCTTTCCGTGCAACTGCTCTTGGCTCTAATTCAATTACCCTGTGCACATTAGATGCAATATAATTTAGTATTGAATCTCAGCCATTTTGTAAAATATAAATCGCCAAAAAAAAAAAAAAAAAAAAAAACCTTGCCTAGGTTTGTCTTGCTCTAGATTAAAAATTACTGACAGGAATTTCTTTAATACCGGAACAAGTCTACCTTTTCAACGTTTTAAAGAAGGGAAGATCTTCAATTTATATAAAACTTTTGAAAAAAGTATGCATATATATATCAACACCTTTTACTTCTTGGCTCTTACGTATTGCTCAGCTAATCCTGAACTTCGAGGAAGATTTCAATTACTAATACTCTTGGCAATTTTTCCAATAGTCGCCTAAGTGTTTTGACGCTAATGACTATGTACTAATGTTTTACGGGTTGTTGATGTATGAGGAATTTGCCAACTAAAGTCTCAATTATCGAAGTATAATCCCAGACTTGCAGGAAAAAAAACTTTGAAAAAAATAATGATTCTCCTACACATTTTCTTGATTTATATTAAGTGTTTTCTTTTTTGTAACTAGTTGAATTGTGCCATTAACCTGAATCGAATGACAAAATGCACATCCACCCGAGCGAAGCCACTGGTAAAAGCTAGTCTTTATATAAATTAGAGAAAATCATATTAAATTGTGCATCTGACAGTCTTTTTAAAGACTGTTAGCTCTAAAAAGGCAAGAACACTTTCTTTTTACTCAAAGTCGTGTTAAATTGGTGCTCAACCTACAGCCCATGGGCCAAATGTAGCCTTTGAAGCGGATTCATGTGTCCCGTTTTGTTCAATGTTGCGAATCGAAAGTCACTTTTAGAAACTCCCCAAAACAACTGCGAAGCAATCTTCGGCTAGCCGTCAGCAATCCTCCCCAAATCGCAGGCAACAACTACTTCTCTACTTTACCGTCACTGAACGTATTCTTTTCCTTTCCTGCAATTTGGTTTCATAGATGCAAGTGATTTGTCAAAATGCAACAAACTTGGAACCAGCTATTCCGAAATTGGTTTCTAGAAAACAGACAAAAGCTTCTCATTAATAAATTAACCATCAAGTAATAATGACAGTAATTTTTGGTTTGTTATTTTCAGCTTTTTTCCTTGTTTTCCCGTGTTAATCGTAACTGAATTTTTTTTATACGCGTTCTGGCCGGTGAGGTACCGTTTAACATAATATGCAGTGGTGATATAAAGTAAATTTATCTCACCAGCGAGTGTCCGCAGCATGGTGCGGTGCAACTCGTGAATGGAAGGCAAAGCTTGGGTATTTAGTAGTAAGTTACCGCCCCTAAGCCATGATTAACGAGTCGAACCGCACCACTGCTGACACTCGCTGGTGAGATAAATTTTCTTTATCTACCTGTTTGTTGGCACTCTCAGCTTCAATATCCGCGTTCACAACTTACTTTTCGACCCGGTAAATCCCCGCTCTGGCACCGCGAAAAACCAGATTGAAAAATTCCCCGTTTCCATTTAAAAAGAGGTTCTCCCATTTACCAGAGAAAGCGATTTTTACTCAGCATCCTTAGCGGCTAGTAGACGAACTTGTTTCGCGTAATGCATTCCGGGTAAAAACACCGCTTTCACTCAAGAAACTAGCAGGAGTAGAAAGATTCCACATAAAACCCGCTAATACCCGGAATGCGATGACAAGCAGGTTTCTTCGGGGTCGAAAGTGTCCATGGAGACGGCCCTAATGAGATGAGATCTCTGCCTCCAGCTCGCTTACTCACGAATCCAGACTGATAAAGAACGAAAAGACTGACAAATTGATAAAGAACAAATAAGAACGAAACTGCAGTCTCTGGATATGATAACAGGGCTGTCTGGTGTATTGCATGTAGTTCTGCCTTAGCCCTGACTCAGGGGCGGTAACTACAACATACCAGTTTCTATTATAGTGAACATTTCCGAAAAATATCATTTTTTAAAAGAATATTTCATGCATTCGATGATTAGTAAACGGAAGTGTAAAAAAAAAAAAAAAAAAAAAAGGCTCCTATTTTTATCCCAATGAAAGCAAAATAGTGCTAAGTATACTTATTTATCTAATATTAGGTTTATTTTCACGCACAATTTGTCAACTGCACGCAAGGGAAAAGTGAAACAGTTCATTTCGTTTACTTATTAATTTCTTTTTTATTACTTACGTATTCATTCATTGATTCATCTACGTTCCTTCATTTGTTATTTAACTTATTTATTCATTCAATTACTTATTTTAAGGTTTTTTAAAGATGAATATAACCTATCCATTGCAAGTAAATATTAAATTAACCAAATTCTGCTTTTCCGCTGTTTATGCCATCTTCATTTTCAAAAGAATCACCACAATTCTTCTTCAATTTCAGGGTCTTCATCAATTTTAAAGTTTTCCTCTTTTGTTGATCTTCTAAAAGTAGAGAGACTCAACGTACCCGGGGTTCTTGGTCTGAAAAAAGGTCGACATATTTTCTTTCTCTTTGCGACAATAAAACAAAGAAACTACAAATAATTATGAACTAAAAGAACTTGCTTTTGGAGAGGATTTCAATTTAATGCTCCATTTTTCATGAAAACCATCAAAAAATAATAAATTTACTGACTTATGAAAGTTACTTCGTACCGTCTAAACATATTATAGTATTAAAAGGACTATAGGTGTTATTCGTTGGTCACGAATTAAAACAATATTATCTATCTAGACCGGTCCAATGTGCCTCCACCGCGTTTACCACATTTTGAGGGGAAGAAAAAAGTTGCATTATGTATTGCCGTTATTAGCCACTGCCTTGAAATCAACATTATTGCCACTAACAATGGCACTTGAAAAGCCGAGTAGAGTTCTGACGTTTTGGACATTTGTAAGGTCATGAACATGATTACTGTTGATTACGTCATTCCAATGCCTCATATAATTTAGACTGAGAAACTGAATTAGAATATCGGCCCATAATACTACGCTGGAGCCTTAATTTATTGACTAATCATGGACACTGCACGGAATAATGATTCAATACGATTCATAACCTCATTAAATGGAATACTGATTTGAGAGCTTCACTTCTAATAAGCTAGAGAAACCATCCCAATACATCAAATTAGTTTGTTGCAAGTATAATCAAGAATGAAGTTATACACTGATGCAGAACATAAGAAATAAGCTTTGATTTCTTCTAATTAAATGGACAACTTAAGAGTTTCACTTCTAATAAATATAAGCTGGAGAAAAAGTATCGAAAACACCAAATTAATTCGTTATACAAGCATGCTAAAAAATGCAATAATATATCGATGCAGAGCATAAGAAATAAGCTTTGATTTCTTGTAATTAAATGGACAACTAACTTAAGAGTTTCACTTCTAATAAATATAAACTGGAGAAAAAGTATCTGAAACACCAAATTAATTCGTTATACAAGCATGCTAAAAAATGCAATAATATATTGATGCAGAACATAAGAAATAAGCTTTGATTTCTTCTAATTAAATGGACAACTAACTTAAGAGTTTCACTTCTAATAAATATAAACTGGAGAACAAGTATCTAAAACACCAAATTAATTCGTTGTACGAGCATGCTAAAAAAATGCAATAATATATTGATGCAGAACATAAGAAATAAGCTTTGATTTTTTCCAATTAAATGGACAACTTAAGAGTTTCACTTCTAATAAATATAAGCTGGAGAAAAGTATCAAAAACACCAAATTAATTCGTTATACAAGCATGCTAAAAAATGCAATAATATATTGATGCAGAGCATAAGAAATAAGCTTTGATTTATTCAAAAATCTAGATAAATACAGTGCTGGCCAAATTATTTGACTGAAGAGTTTTTTTTGTTTTTTGTACACTATTTGTACTAAAATACTATTTATTTTACTGTTAAAGTACAATACATACTGCACACTGATCATTACGTTATTTTAGCATAATTTAATATTTGCAGGTGGCAGCAGTCTGCTTTGTTTATGTTCTTTGTTTATCTACTTACCAGGAACATAACCCCAATCAGCTTAAACAGTTCACTAGTTCTTTTTATTAGTGTGTTCTGTTATATTTAAAGTTAATTTTAAGTAATTAGTGAGTATTTGTATGTGAGTATATATAATAGTGAGTATAAACAATTTTTTACCTCATTTTTTAAAAAGTTAAGAAATGGTGTAAGGCTTGTGAAAAGTATGCCAAAAAGACTTAAAATGCTCATCAAGAACAAGGAAATGCATTCTAAATATTAGATAATTATTTCACTGTTCGTTAATGTGTCTATAGTTATGTAATTAATAAAGAATTTGCTTTTAAAACAGTCTTTAGTCTAATAATTTGGCCAGCACTGTAAGTAGGTTTCAATGCCTGAAACAGATTGCAGTATATTTACAAAATATTTAAACAACTTAAATTACAAATGAAGTACCTATAAGCAAAGGGGTGTAAGTTCCAAAATTAAAACTTCGGAATTAACTTATGAATGGTTGGAGAACGCGTCCTAGAGATGGAAATGATCCTACTACAAACCAAGGCCCGGAAAAAATAAATTTGGATAGATTGCACTGTATGCATTAATTGGCTCCATGAATTGCTCTTAACTTGAAAGCAAATCGCTCACTTTTTTCAACAACGTCACATCTCAAAAAACGTGATTTTGCAGGAGAGCGATTAAAAAAAAAAAAGAGTAGATAATATAGTAAAACTATATTTCAATCCACCTATAGAACTTTTTCTTATGCATGAGGCCTTTTTAAAGAAAATCTGGTGTTTCTTCTCTGTTTCATGAAGAAGTACAAAAAGTGAAGAAGTTTTAAAAAGCTGCGTTTTATTTAGGGCGTTCTTGCGCTAAATTTGAAAGATACTACACTGGTGGACAAAATTAAGAAATGGAAGACATTTTTACACATTTCTCGGAAAATATCGCATAAAAACTGGACAGTTGGTTGCCATATAATAGCACTATGGCGTTGGTGTCGCTGAGATGAGTTTATGTATTCTTGTGGGCGTTGCTAAGTCATTATGAGGTACAAAAGTCTGCAGCCAGCTTCTCAGCTCATTCCACTCTACAACACAGTAACGATTTGTTTTGTGTTTCTTGAATAATCTTGTTGTTTTGGTTGATTTTTGGGTGAAATAAGTGAACATCATCGTTTAGGCGAAGGTATGAGGTGGAGAATTGTGGGTAGACTTGAGGCAGGACAGTCCCAAGCTCAGGTTGCTAAGGAATTGTGTGTAACACCAAGCGTTGTTTCAAATTTGTGGAATCGGTTTAAAACCAGTGGGACACTGTCTAGAAGACCAGGACAAGTTTGTTTAAGAGCAACAGCGCTCAATAACTACCAGTATTTGTTACTTACAGCCAAGCACCAGAGGACGTCAACACAGTCACAACTGTCTTGGGACCCCGATGCTGCAACAGGAACATTAGTTTCAAGGAAGACAGTTTCCAGGAGGCTCGGTGAAAGAGGGTTGTACGCCAGGAAGCCCGCCATTTGCATCCTACTCACTCCCTCCTATCAAAGAGAGTGCGTACAATGGTGCAAACAGCACCAACACTGGACACATCTCCAGTCAGCTAACGTTCTTTTCACAGATGAGTTCAGATTCTGTTTAAAACCTGATTCTCGGCGAATGTTCATATGGAAGGAACCTGGGATCCGATTCCAACCTAGTAACACCATGGAAAGGGACCATTATCATTTTGAAGGATTGATGGTTTGGGCAGGGATCAATCAAGATACCCCCCACGCCACTACATGTGTTTGACACTGGTTTCGTGAATGCCCAGAGGTACAGGCAGGAGATCCTACAACCCTAGTGAGTCTTTTCAGGGCTGCTGCTGGCCTTGAATTTGTTTTTATGGACGACAATGCCGACCACATAGGGCTGTCCGTGGTTGAGGAGTATCTGGAAATTGAAGATATTCATCGAATGGATTGGCCAGCCAAATCGCCTGACCTTAACCCTAATTAACATGCTTGGATGTTCTTGTGAAAGTTACTGAGATACTCCAACCCCCACCCAGAGTTTACGGAATTTTGTAATTGTAGAATAGAGTGAGCTGAGGTTTTCAGGGATAGCTGTTCATGTGAGAGAAGAAGGAGCTAATGTTGAGGGCATGGAACGCACCAACAAGTTTTGGGAGTGGCCGACATTTTAGGACCCTTTGCTTTACGAATGATGATATCTTAATGAAGTTATTTAACTTCCAAAACTAACTAAAATATGACATTTTTTTAACGGTAATATCTGAGACAATAACTAGATACGTATGCACTCAGATTTTTAATTTGTTTTTAAATTTGGCTTAAAACAAATGTAAGTGGCTCACACTTCTTGTAAAAGCTATTTTTCTTTCAAATAAACAGTTTTTCTTGTAAAGACACATCTATGTTCGGTTGTAGTTAGTTCTACAATGATTTTAAACAGGGAAAAACTCTTTGGGCCATAGTAACCCGAACGTAAGGGTAACATTGTCCCAAATAAAAAACAATTAGAAATCTTTATATATTAATAGGCAAGCCATTTCCTTTCGGTACCGATTTCTCCTCTGTTTGTGAACCGATTTCCTTCATTCTTTTTTTTGTTCGGTAGCTATTGCCGAGTTTTAGTGTCATCAATAAAATTTTTTGAAATCGAACGCTAATTAAAGAAGATATTAATAAAAAACGCATTTTCGTCCTAAATTGCTCTTTCTACGCGATCGGATGGTCCATTTTTTTCTAATTTGATATGGTTGGAAAGGTCTTTAAAAATACTCCTAACGAAGAAATTGTCGGGGCGCCCAAGGTCCAATAACCTATATCCACTAGAAAAAAAGTTATAAGCGTTTTTTAGTTAGCGAAACTCAAAAATTTTAATTTTATCTCTTTTCCATTGTTGAAAATCATTGTTGGAAGCGTGAAACATTAAGTTTTAATTTGTTTTTTAAACAGCTCTTTCTACATGAAAAATGTATTTTAGCGCTTCGAGCTTGGTATGTTTGGAAACCTCGTGCAAAATACTTTTAAACACGTTCTACCCGGTTTACCGTTCGAAAATGTCAATTCGCTAAAATGGCTAGAAAACGCGCTAGAAGCAATTAAAAGTTAGTGACAATTCATTTTTATTTGCTTTTTCACGCGACATAGTTAGCGTGAGGAAATTGCTGGATAATATTGTGGTGTTGCCAATTCTCGCTTGAGCATAAAGAAATGAAATACTTGCATTTGTTTTTATTATTGAGGCTTTTTGGGTAACTACGGGCATTTAAAATATTTTCATTTTGATTATGTTTTCGCGATTTTAATCTTTATACATAAAGGGCTAATCTCTGTCCGGATGCCCGGGGTAAACTTCAAAACTACTGGAGGGATTTTAACCATTTTTTCACCATAGATACACTGTAAAAAATCTCGGAAAACTCTCTGAATATATAAAAAACCTTTCCGTAATAAACAGATTCGTACGCCCTCAGCAGCTTTCTGCTCTTATCAAATACCTTTCCCGTTTAACAAGAAAGTAAGAGTCGACGCCTGCGCAGCTCACACGGCAATTTTACAGTCCAGCACCAAATCCAAACTGAAACTCGTGAAAGCACGCAATGAAAACAAGTGCTGACTCATGTGCGAAGTAACACTCATCAAGGGGATCAGTAGAAGTTTTGTTCCTCGCATGAATTCACTGAAGATAATTTTAAAGTCTTATATTTTCTTGCTAGTGTATCGTCATGAGATTGAATTTGAAGATATGTCACTTATTTTCAAGTACGAAGTGCAACTTCTCGACGCATGCTCGCGGAAGGAATACAAACTGAAATTAAAAACCAAATAACTGCCGAGAGGACGCCATGTAAATTCGTTGCGTCGCTTAACTTGTGTAGGTAATTTACTTTTTTCTTGGATACTTTTCTTCTTTCTATCAAATGGGTAATTTTTGTAGGCAGAATTTTATTCTGTCATAAAAATCACCTTTTTGGTGACCAAAGCCTGCAAAAGACCACCACCGACGAATAGGTAAGTCGCTTTGCAACTCTATTACTTTAAAGTGATTTAGTTCATATAAATCTCGTTAAAAAAAAAAACTATTTTCCTCAGTATAATTTTTTTGTTGTGAACTATTGCAATTTGAAAATATTTTACATTACATAGAACACGTGCAAGTGTGTCTAGTTTTATTCTGTAAAATTTATGAATTGAAGATTATAAAAAACTTGAAATAAGTGTTATTGTGTACTTTGTTTTTATGTGTCAATCTCAGTTAATATTTGGCTGAACATTTATGTATCAAGCATTATGAATTAAATGTTATGATACGCAAATTGTCAGGTTTGATAGTTCGTCTTTACGGTTGCATGTTTTCATTCTCTTGTAAACAGTGTAGCTAGATTGTGTGAAGTAAAAAAAAAAACTATCTCTTGTAATTAGGAACATAGTGCTTCAGTATTATCTAAATGACGATATCTCTTTAAATATCTGCATTAGCGAAACGCTTTAAATTAGTTAAATGTGTATTAATTTCTTTAACAAATAGATTCATATATGTATTTAAAAGTGTCTTCATTTTTTTCGTTTTACGAGCCTCCATTTTACCAAAAGCAAAAAAAAAAAAAAAAAAAAAAAAGCAAAAAAAAAAAAAAAAAAAAAGACTTTATAAAATAAATAATTTTGTATTTTTACACCATATTAAAGTATTTGACTTATAATTTATATGATACTTTGATTTATAATGTATATGATACTTTGATTTATAATTTATATTATACATGAAATATTATTTATCTCAGCAGAGCTTCATTAGTACGATTTATTTTAATTGCAATGTACCCGCCCTTAAGGGAAAGAAGCTGCAAATATAACAAACAAAAATTATTTCTCAATAATATATTTTTGTATATATATGAAATACACAAGCAATGAATAGCAATGAGAAAAAGAAAATTAAAAGTATCAATTATTAGAATAAAGTTGAAAGGTTGAATTCGGAGCTCATCAGCCGTGGAAGATTCGATAAATATGGTCAAAAGACCCAAAGATATTAAAATACTTACTAAATAGAGAGTGTTTAAGCTCTAATATATGCATTACATTGGGCCAAACGCAGCATATGCTAAACTATATGCAATAAACAAGAGCTTAAACCTAAAATTAAAAGTAGGGTTTTTTTACCTCGGCAAAATTAAGAAACAAGTCCCTATAATTTGTCTTCCTCAGGACAGTACCTACTGCATGCATACTAGTTTAATGTAAAGCAGTCAGGAGGAATGAGTCAGTGTCAAAAATGGAACAGCTGCATTTACATGCCAAAATAAAAAGTAATATTATTTCATGTCATTGTTTTAAAAGTGATCATTTTTAAAAAACTATGTTATTATTATACAATGTACATATGGGGAGAAGACGAGGGGCATTCACCACGCAGACTGTGCCATTGACATTTTCAGGGGGTTGCTTTTTTAAGGGGGGGGGGCGCTTTATAGCATTTTATGGGTGCACCATCACTCTTATGGTGGGGGGGGGGGGAGGGATTCTCGTATATATGAAATGGAATAATCATGTAATAGAGTTCAATGTTTTAATAAATAAAATATGTATTGCATTTTGCGCACACTGTAAAAATGAAATCAGTAACCTATTTCGAATAAGTATTTATATTTGTGATGAGCTGGAAAAGGGCAAGAACAGAAGAATCAACCCGAATGGTTCCAGCAGGGGGACATGGTGTCATATTTAAATTCATGAATTTCTCTGTTGGTACTTTTCGGTACACTTTGTTCGTCAGAGAAATTGACTTGAGGTGAACGAATTCCGGAACGCGAAGGGTAGGTAAGTCCTGTCAAATTTTATCCGAAAATAAAAGCTATCAAGTTTGATACAAGATATGTTTTTAAATTCTGCATTAAAAATACAATATGTTGATAGTTTTGTCTTGAAAATATTGAGAGAAAAGCTGAAGTTTAAGACTGTTTAACAAACAGTCCCCACTTTTCAGAAGGTACCCCCCACCCCTCCAATTCCCCGACGATTTTGAGATTAGGAATAAAACTACTAGATTATTTCATAATTTTTCAAAAATTTATAACTTCATATGTTATGCTGTTAACCATGCTATTTGTAATTAGAAATTCAAAAAAAAAAAAAAAAAAATCCACGAATGATTCTAAAATTGTTTGTATTATTGCTCTTAGATATGAAAGAATTGAAACTGTTATGGTATGCAATACTATAATAAAGAATTATATTTTAGAAAAAATCACGGAAAAAGGATTCCGAAATTCTCGGAAACGTTTTTGAAAATTGTTTGGAGAATTCCGAAATACTCGGAAACGTTTTCGAAACTTTCATGAACCACAGCTGCACAGAATACTCAGAAACATTTCTGGAAATTACGGAAAGAGGATTCCGAAATACTCAGAAACGTTTCTGAAAATTACAGAAAGAGGATTCCGAAATGCTCAGACACGTTTTTGGACATTACAGAAAGAGGATTCCGAAATACTCAGAAACGTTTCTGAAAATTACAGAAAGAGGATTCCGAAATGCTCAGACACGTTGCTGGACATTACAGAAAGAGGATTCCGAAATACTCAGAAACGTTTTTGAAACTTTCATGAACCACAGCTGCACGATATACTCAGAAACGTTTCCGGATTTTTTTTTACAGTGTAGCTACATAATCGGGGAACAAATTAGGTTATAATTTATTGCTAAAAAGCTTAGTTTAAGAACGTCGTGATCGAAAACTGTGAATGTCATGTAATTTTCACATCAAATGATTAAAGATTAAACCCATTATTTCGAAAATTCGTTGCCTAACAACAGCAATATTAAAAGTAATCATAATGTAAATTTTGAATCAAGGCCTCTCTGGAGCAAACATGACATTGCTTTCTTAGGAGTTGCATCCTTATCTTAATACATAAAGGGCTACTTCTGTTCGGATGTTCGGGGTAAACTTCAAAACTACTGGAGGGATTTTAACCATTTTTTCACCATAGATAGCTACATAATCGGAAAACAACTTAGGCTATAATTTATGGCTAAAAAGCTTAGTTTGAGAACGTCGTGATCGAAAACTGAATGTCATGTAATTTCCACATCAAATGATTAAAGATTAAACCCATTGTTTCGAAAATTCGATGCCTAACAACAGCAATATTAAAAGTAATCATAATGTAAATTTTGAATCAAAGCTTCTCTGGATCAAGCATGACATTGCTTTCTTAGGAATTGCATCCTCATCTTTATACATAAAGAGCTAATCTCTGTCCGGATGTCCGGGGTAAACTTCAAAACTACTGGAGGGATTTTAACCATTTTTTCACCATAGATAGCTACATAATCAGGGAACAACTTAGGCTATAATTTATTAATAAAAAGCTTAGTTTAAGAACGTCGTGATCGAAAACTGTGAATATCATGTAATTTCCACATCAAATGATTCAAGATTAAACCCATTGTTTCGAAAATTTGTTGCCTAACAACAGGAACATTAAAAGTAATCATAATGTAAATTTTGCATCAAGGCTTCTCCAGAGCAAACATGAGTCTAAAGTCATTTAAACATTTGGAAACTCACTTAAACTCACTTTTTGCACACTTAGGTAAACATAGTAGAGAGCATTTTTTTTTTTTTTTGTGTGTGTGTACTTATTTAAGTGCACACGTACTATTGTAAGTACTGCACAGTTTTTCCTTAGTGATCTTTGTTTTTGTTAGACATATTTTGGAAATTCTTCAAATTTGTATATGCTTCACTTTGCGCTTTCGTTTCTAAATGAATACTCTTTCGTTCTTTATACTTATTGCTGTTTTACTTTTATGGGTAAGGATGAAGCTCAATTTTTAATGACGTCTAAGCGGTGTGTTTTGAGTTCTTTCAGTTAAAACAGAAAACAAAAGAAAGTAGCGATTGTTTCTCACAATTATTACTGACCCAGGCAACGCCGGGTATTTTTGCTAGTATTGAAATAAATCATTTTACGGAGTGAGGGACGGTTTTCAGTTCCAGCTCCCAATAATACCTGCATTTGCTATCACCACAAACAGATCTCAAGGTTAAAATTTTGATAAAATTGGCGTATATTACGACGTCGTGCTTTCGCGAGGACAATGGGGTTGTTTCCTTCAGTCAAAAGTAGTACTTTTTGTCACTAAAATTAATAGAATAAGCTAAAAAAAAAAAAAAAAAAAAAAAAAAAAAAAAAAAAAAAAAAAAAAAAAAACAAGGACCCAGAAAATACTTTCCTTCTTTTCCCAACAGTTATTTTTTAATTAATTTTTTAAAATGTCAGATTTTTCAAACAAGGTGTGATCTTGATGACGTCACAAATGATGCTCTTTGGCGCATCTTTCTACCACGTTTCTACGTTATGATAATCAAGAAGCGAATTAGAATTGCGCTCTACGCTTGCTATCAACCATATCGTTGCCAATACATAGAGTAAAGATATATTTTGCTCTGTGAATGGCAACATTGAATGGCATTTCATCATTTGTGATGTCATCGTCAGAAGGGTAAAAAAATGAAAGCACACCGATTTAAGTAATTTTTAAAAGATATTAAAATTAAACAAATTATTCAAAAAATGATTAGATCCTATGTTTTCAGTTTAAAAGAAATATATATATATATATATTTGATTATTCGGACAATACTGCTTATTAGTTTTTAAATAAACACTTGTTTTTAATACGCATTTATTATTTTTTTTTTATCACGAATTACACCTTTAACAAATTACTGGTCTCGAAACGATGTTCATCTCAAAATCATCGTCGTTAAACATCGTCATGTTGATATCGGAACAACTTGCCCCACCCAAGGAACAACTAACCCCAAGAAGGGGCAAGTTGTACCTTCTTGACTTTCGGTACTATAAAATTAATTATAAAAAACTCTTTCAAAATAATACACAAAAAAGTTGTTACATCATAGGGGCATATATTACTCTATTTTAATCTCAGAATAATAATTCTAGAACTATAGTTTCCTAAGAAATTTTGAGCTTGTTTAAAATACGGAGCCTCTATCCCCACACTCTCCCCTACTCATAATGCTGTGACAAAACCCGCAGTCACGTCATGTTAATAGGGTCCATTAGGGGAAAATTGAAATAGCGGTTGAAAGTGAAATGGTGAAATGTTTACTCTGGTTTTAACGCCACCTACCTGATAATATTTTATCTATGTAGGATCACACGTAGTTTATTCCAGTCAGGAAAAACTTATCTCTGAAAGTCAAAGCACATGATAATACAAGCAGTACAATCGAGTCCCGACTTACGCGAGGGATACGTTCCAAGACTCCTCGCGTAAGTTGAAATTTCGCGTTATGGAAAAATGTAGATATAACTTTTTTTGGCAGCATACCAAATTCTTTTAGACACTTTTAAACACCCCTCAGACTGCTTTAAAGCATTCCTCAACTGTAAATTACAGTTTCTTACGTAAAGAACTAAACTTTTACTGTATTTGAAAAATTAAAAAGAGCTGTTTTATTCAACATGAAATACTTTAAGGTGCACAAAATGAATGATCAAAGACTTAACAAAACAACACGGTACGCACAGTGGATTAGTATTAATAATTATGAGTAAAAAATGAAGATGATAATGATTTATGCTCCATGATCAGATTATTATCTAATACATTTTAAAATATGGTTGCTTTGCCTTTTCTTTAATACTTTTTTTATGGCAACAGTACATTTTCCTATTATCTTTAAACCACAATACAAGAGCAGCTTCCATTTTCATAATATTTACTTTGCTTAGACACTACTCTGCAAGCTTCAATGTTGAAACTAAGTTCTGAACTTTTACGGATATCTTTTTGTTTCGACTTTTTAATTGTATGTATGGTAGATTCATTCATATTTGTGTCGTGCTACCGTTGACGTTTGGTAGTTGTTCAAGCACATCTAGAATCTTAACCCTTTTCTTGACAGAAAAACTTTGTTTTTCCTCCCATCTTCACAAACTTTAGATCCGCGCACTAAGATGCCATTATATTTAGCAACTTTACTATTTAGAATGAAAAAAAGATAAATGAAAGATACTGAGTAGATATTTGATGCACCAACAGCGCGATGTGTAGACTAGTTTCGTGTGGGAACTTTCGCTGTCAGTGATGCTAAACGTATGTAATAATATTCACGAAATCAGTATTTAGTAGCCGATACTTCCTTCGAAAATTATTCGTGTTGTGGACGAGGAATTCGCGTTAGCTATGAATTCAAAAAATTCGCATTATAGCCATTTCGCGTAAGTCGAATCGCGTTGTAGCGGGAGTCGACTGTATTCAAAAATGTAAACTCATATTGTAATATTTTGTTGAAAGACAAAAGTTATTTTTGTTAAGAACAAAATGATAAAGTTCACGTTACAAACATTTTGAGTGTTAATTTAGGTATATAAAAGTTAGAAGTACGAAATCTACACTGCAGCAAGCAGAAATCATGCAAATAATAATCCTCAAAATTAACGCCAAGGCTCCTGGGGATGGGTTGACCCCAGCCCCCTTCTTCATATTTTTCTCCACCCTCAAATAATTGAAATGGCGTCCGGCCTAAATCTAAAATATCTACTGAAACAAGTAAGATATATTTTGTTTTTAGCAAATCAACAGCAAAAACAGTAAAATCCCGCGCCGTGCACAGTCAAAACATCAAACAACGTGTTATCATATGATCAAGATGCATCATTTGCCCAGACAAATAAATCAAAAGGTTACTACTTCACGCACGATCTGAAATATATTGCAAATTATTCTAACCTGTGAACTAAGGGGGAAAATGTTGTTACTTTAGAACTTTCTTTTGATATTCTTCTACTGCTCCTTTTTCTAAAGTATAATTTTAAGCTTTCTTTTTCTCAAGAGGTAGTCAAAATTTGCAAATTAACCTTCAAAAAATAGCTGTCTAATGTTTGTTTGTACACTGTAAAAAAAATCCGGAAACGTTTCTGAGTATATCGTGCAGCTGTGGTTCATGAAAGTTTCAAAAACGTTTCTGAGTATTTCGGAATCCTCTTTCTGTAATGTCCAGAAACGTGTCTGAGTATTTCGGAATCCTCTTTCTGTAATTTTCAGAAACGTTTCTGAGTATTTCGGAATCCTCTTTCCGTAATTTCCAGAAATGTTTCTGAGTATTCTGTGCAGCTGTGGTTCATGAAAGTTTCGAAAACGTTTCCGAGTATTTCGGAATTCTCCAAACAATTTTCAAAAACGTTTCCGAGAATTTCGGAATCCTTTTTCCGTGATTTTTTCTAAAATATAATTCTTTATTATGGTATTGCATACCATATCAATTTCAATTCTTTCATATCTAAGAGCAATAATACAAGCAATTTTAGAATCATTCGTGGATTTTTTTTTTTTTTTTTTTGAATTTCTAATGACAAATAGCATGGTTAACAGCATAACATATGCACAGTTATAAATTTTTGAAAAATTATGAAATAATCTAGTAGTTTCATTCCTAATCACAAAATCGTCGAAGAATTGGAGTGGGGGTACCTTCTGAAAAGTGGGGATTGTTTGTTAAACAATCTTAAACTTCAGTTTTTCTCTCAATATTTTCAAGACAAAACTATCAACATATTGTATTTTTAATGCAGAACTTAAAAACATATCTTGTATCAAACTTGATAGCTTTTATCTTCGGATAAAATTTGACAGGACTTACCTACCCTTCGCGTTCCTAAATTCGTTCACCTCAAGTCAATTTCTCTGACGAACAAAGTGTACCGAAAAGTACCAACAGAGAAATTGATGAATTTAAATATGACACCAAGTCCCCCTGCTGGAACCATTCGGGTTGATTCTTCTGTTCTTGCCCTTTTCCAGCTCATCACAAATATAAATACTTATTCAAAATAGGTTACTGATTTTATTTTTACAGTGTGCGCAAAATGCATTATATATTTTATTTATTAAAACATTGAACTCTATTACATGATTATTCCATTTCATATACGAGAATATCCCCCCCCCCCCACCATAAGAGTGATGGTGCACCCATAAAATGCTATGAAGCGCCCATCCCCCCTTGAAAAAGCAACATCATATACATTATAAATCAAAGTATCATATACATTATAAATCAAAGTATCATATACATTATAAATCAAAGTATCATATAAATTATAAGTCAAATACTTTAATATGGTGTAAAAATACAAAATTATTTTATTGTCTTTTTTTTTTTTTTTGCTTTTGGTAAAATTGAGGCTCGTAAAACGAAAAAAAATGAAGACACTTTTAAATACATATATGTATCTATTTGTTAAATAAATTAATACACATTTAACTAATTTAAAGCGTTTCGCTAAAGCAAATATTTAAAGAGATATCGTCATTTAGATAATACTGAAGCACTATGTTCCTAATTACAAGAGATAGTTTTTTTTTTTTACTTCATACAATCTAGCTACACTGTTTACAAGAGAATGAAAACATGCAACCTTAAAGACGAACTATTAAACCTGACAATTTGCATATTATAACATTTAATTCATAATGCTTGATACATAAATGTTCAGCCAAATATTAACTGAGATTGACACATAAAAACAAAGTACACAATAACACTTATTTAAATTTTTTTATAATCTTCAATTCATAAATTTTACAGAATAAAACTAGACACACTTGCACTTTAAATATGTGTTCTATGTAATGTAAAATATTTTCAAATTGCAATAGTTCACAACGAAAAAATTATACTGAAGAAAATAGTTTTTTTTAACGAGATTTATATGAACTAAATCTCTTTAAAGTAATAGAGTTGCAAAGCGACTTACCTATTCGTCGGTGGTGGTATTTTGCAGGCTTTGGTCACCAAAAAGGTGATTTTTATGACAGAATAAAATTCTGCCAACAAAAATTACCCATTTGGTATAGAAAGAAGAAAAGTATCCAAGAAAAAAGTAAATTACCTACACAAGTTATGCGACGCAATGAATTTAGATGGCGTCCTCTCGGCAGTTATTTGGTTTTTAATTTCAGTTTGTATTCCTTCCGCGAGCATGCGTCGAGAATTTGCACTTCGTACTTAAAAATAAGTGACATAGCTTCAAATTCAATCTCATGACGATACATAAGCAAGAAAATATAAGACTTTAAAATTATCTTCAGTGAATTCATGCGAGGAACTAAACTTCTACAAATCCCCTTGATGAGTGTTACTTCGCATACATGAGTCAGCCCTTGTTTTCATTGCGTGCTTTCGAAAGTTTCAGTTTAGATTTGCTGCTGGACTATAAAATTTCCGTGTGAGCTGCGCATGCGTCGACTCTTACTTTCTTGCTAAACGGGAAACGTTTTTGATTATAGCAGAAAACTGCGGAGGGCGTACGAATCTGTGTATTACGGAAAACTTTTTTGTATATTCAGAGAGTTTTCCGAGATTTTTTACAGTGTAGCTCTTTTTTAGTATTTTTAAAAACTTGTGTTAAAAGAGTGAATCTTTCCCAATTCTCGTTTTTTTTTTCACATTAGTGCACTCTTAGTCAAAAAAAAAAAAAAAAAAAAAAAAAAAAAAAGGAACAATACTACTTTTTTTAAGTAGACACATACGAAATGTGTCAATTCATCGGGAATAATTTTAATTTATCAGGAATAATGTTTATTTACCATGAATAATGATTATTTATCAGGAATAACGTCGATTTATCAATCATACTGTTGATTTATCAGGAGTAATGTTGAAATCCCATTAATATTTCCATTTCGTACTTATTCTATTTCAATATTTTTTCCATTGTTTAGTTGCAATATGTTATGTGCAATAATATTTATCTATATGTAGTTCAAATTTTCAACATGCCTAGAGAAACGGAAGTTAGATAAGCTATTTTGGAGATTTTTTGGAAAACAGACAGGGAAGAAGCTGTTGTACTAGTGATAGACAAATGCTAGAATAAAAGTATTTAATCAAATGTATCCCATTATGACCCTTTAAGCCAATTTACTAATCCAGAATTACCTAAATTCTTCTGTCTCACTCCTAAGCAAATGCGCACTAGATGTCACTACTGTGTGTAAAGACGACACGAAATTTACCTTGACAAAGACAATAGCTCAAACAAAAAAACCAAACGTAACATCATGCATATTTTTCCAGGTAAATTTAGAGCATTTCAAAGTTTGCTAGTTCAAAAAGTATGTGTCTCCCTGTTCCCATTCACTGGGGGAACAGTGAGAAAAAATTGCATTCCGTTTATATTTTTGTTTTCACGTTTGAGTGAATTCGTAGTTTTTTCTAGATCCATTTTTATAATATCAACTAGCTGCGTGCCCGGCGTTGCACGGGCTACCTAAAAAATGTAAGAGCAGTCCAGTTGATGCTTTTGTAGTACACTGACACTAGTTTCTAACGCGTTAAGGAATAAATAAATGCGCGTAAAGCAAGGTTTGCAAAACACCAGTAAAACATATTTTTACCAAAACACCTCATCAACGTTAATAATCGTTATCAATGATACAAGTTATGAGTACATTTTCAGTCAGCACAAAAGGGGAAAATATATGCATTATCAACTATAATCTTTACTCACGTTAAACTGAATTACATCTGATAGATTATATCGGAAATATTTATGCACAATAACAATCCGCTTTTTACATAAAATAGTCTACTACCCGGTGTTTATTAATGCAACATACCACTCAGATAAATATTTGGATGGATTCTATCCACATGGTCGTACAAGAATTGCGTTTCTTTTCAATGATTTTCTTCACGCTGTAAATTTTAATAAAAGCGTTCATCCGGAAAGTTAAGTTGAAGCACTGAATAATAATTTGAATGGAGGAAAGCCTTCGAAAAATATGGATTTTAGTTTGAAATCTAAGAGTCATAATTAATAATTTTTAATTGATATCTCCGCTAATTATTATCGGAGGATTATGTTAAATAGCCAAACATGAAGACGGGAAGATGACGAATCCATCGATACCTGGTTCGAAGGTCAGTTCACTGTCGTTCGGGAGAAGAAGCTTGGACATAGATAGATAGATACTCAGATTTTATATGTATAAGACTAGCTGCGTGCCCGGCGTTGCACGGGCTACCTAAAAAATGTAAGAGCATTCCAGTTGATGCTTTTGTAGTACACTGACACTAGTTTCTAACGCGTTAAGGAATAAATAAATGCGCGTAAAGCAAGGTTTGCAAAACACCAGTAAAACATATTTTTGCCAAAACACCTCATCAACGTTAATAATCGTTATCAATGATACAAGTTATGAGTACATTTTCAGTCAGCACAAAAGGGGAAAATATATGCATTATCAACTATAATCTTTACTCACGTTGAACTGAATTACATCTGATAGACTATATCGGAAATATTTATGCACAATAACAATCCGCTTTTTACATAAAATAGTCTACTACCCGGCGTTGCCCGGGTGTTTATTAATGCAACATACCACTCAGATAAATATTTGGATGGATTCTATCCACATGGTCGTACAAGAATTACATCAATCCGTTTTCCAGGTACAAACCCTCAAAGAACTCAAATAACTTGTAAATCACTCATTTACTTTACGACGTGCACGGTCCTCCTCGAAAATGAAAGTTATGTCATGTGACGCGTATTTAACAATCAGGCTTGAACAAAAAAAAAAAAAAAACAGCAAAATTTTGCTGCAGATTACGGCAAAATAATCGAAAAGTAAACAACTTAAACACCCTGATTACAGGAAAAGCCTTAAAACAAAAGCCTAATTTTATTTCTTTATATTCGAGAAAAAGAAATGGCAACAGATCTTTCATCTCAATGATTTTCTTCACGCTGTAAATTTTAATAAAAGCGTTCATCCGGAAAGTTGAGTTGAAGCACTGAATAATAATTTGAATGGAGGAAAGCCTTCGAAAAATAGGGATTTGATTTTGAAATCTAAAAGTCATAATTAATAGTTTTTAATTGATATCTCCGCTAATTATTATCGGAGGATTATGTTAAATAGCCAAACATGAAGACGGGAAGATGACGAATCCATCGATACCTGGTTCGATGGTCAGTTCACTGTCGTTCGGGAGAAGAAGCTTGGACATAGATAGATAGATAGATAGATAGATACTCAGATTTTATATGTATAAGATAAGATAAAAGTGAAAAATATCGTACCATTTGAAGGAAATCGATTTATGTGTTCTTAATAATAAAAATTGTAATTCAAATTTCGCGTCTCAGTGTACCCACTCTTCCCCTACAGTAAAAAAAAAAAAAAAATCACCAAGAAATTCTCCGAGGTGTGCTACCGAAGAAGACACAAGTTTCAGTTCATCCGCCTTCATCGAATGCTGTTCATGATCATGCGTGTATATTTTAAATGTTGGATAATTATTTGTTTTGAATTGCATCAATGCATGTACATTCGAAATTTCATCAAAATCAGTCCTTTGAAATGATTGGCCAAATTTGAATATTATCTTAATTTTGAACACGAGTGTATTATTTTATTAATTATCAAATACAAAAATTTTACAACTTAATTTTTTCCCCTGTTATTGAGCTATCACAATCTTAATAAATAAAAAAAACAATGTAGAAGAAATACTATTTTTATTTTTAAAACATCTCAAGTGAAATACATCGATTGAAATAATCGTATTTATTTTACTTTTATTCAAGATCATTTGAAGTTTATCAAAGGGTTCAGAGTTAAATAATAAAACAACTACATTTGTAAAAATTGTTGTGGTTTTGCATCTCTAATTTATTATTTTGACACATATGTACGGAACCAATTTTCACAAAATTGGAATATATGCTATTTACGTTGCCATTTCACAGTTTTATGTAAAGGAACCAATTTTCACAAAATTGGAATATATGCTATTTACGTTGCCATTTTACAGTTTTATGTAAAAAAAAAAACATATTGTGGTCTTTTGGGGGAAACAGCATTTTCCATTTCTAAGACCCACATTGCACTGATTTATTAAAATCTTCATGTCTCCTCCTTTGAATAACAAGGGGTCATAATTAAAAATCAATATTTACTTTTTTCATAAGATTCATGGATTTATTAAAAAAATAAGTCTTACGTTTTGTACACGCCTAAATTTTACTATGAATTTCAACAATTCTACATTTATACTTCTAAAACTCTCTTTTCCTTCTATTCGACAGTTTATCAAAATACTTTTACATACTGAATAAACTAAAAAGACATTTCTGAAAATATATTCCTGTAGTAGTTTTGTATGCCATAGAAAAGTTAAGAAAGAAAGAACGTTTCGAAATCAATTCCAGAGTGGCACATACCTTTTCTTACTTTTTTTAATTACGTAAATCTTACTCCTTTCAACAAAGCGTACGACGATTTCTGGAATATTTAACATTTGCATGACTATTTTTAGCTCATCTCAAACAATAGAGTTACACGTGAAAACGAAATGTACTTTATTGTCTCTGCATCCCAAGGCACTTGTATGTTGTGAACAATTCTCCAATGTATTTTTACCAATATTTATTATATTTTTATAAAGGCATTTCAAAATGATTGAGACAGATATTCTTTATTGCTATCACAGAGAGATATTTCTTTTGTTGCAAAATAAGCTAGTCAAATTAAAAGGAAATACACATTTTTGCATATTGGTATTAGATTATTAAAGATATATTCTGGTCTGCAACTTGCTGATTTTTCTACCATTGTGCTCAAATCTCATCTAATTACCACTCTATAAATCGTTTTCTTTTTGAAGTGAAACTTTTTATGCGAGGGCTTTGAAATTCTGATCCTCAACCTTTTTGGGTGACGAAACTGACAAAGTTGTTTCGCAGTTGTTGCCAAAAACAATGAAAAAAATTGGAATTATAAAGTTTTTTTTTTTTTTGTTAATAAATTCCACAAATTAATTTCAAGGCTGGACCTATAGTATGGTGCAAATAGACTCGAAAAAGGTCTAACCTCAACATCTAAAGTAAAAGTTTTCCTCCAACTCCAAATTGCTCTATACAGTCCACATATTGTTTGGTAAAAAGTTACACCGTTTTCAGCGTCGGGTTTTGGGGGGAGGGGGGAAAGAAGCTGGTAAATTAGTAGTTTTTATCCGTTTTTCGAAAATATTTAGAAAACTATGGCGTTTAGCGCAAAAAGTGCAACATACAAAATAATCTACACTAAATTACGAACAAAATGATCCTTAGCATTATTTTGTTAAGTAAACTGTTACAGAGTTACGAAGGATGTAAAAATAGAAATTTTTCGTATTTTTTTGGATTTTTTGGAAAAAATATTCATTACACTGGGGAACAATTTGTAAAACAATTTCTGTTGAGTTAGGTTTTTGAGCTGTTTTATAGTTAATTAGGCATGCTGGTTTCAAAACTGTAGTTAGTTTTATTCTACCACGTCCAGTTTTTTCTCTACACCTTATGAGAATGTGACTACTCCCCGCGGAATCGAGCATGAATCATTGGCTGGCTGGCACTAACCTTCTCCGATTGGCGCCGGGTAAATGACGCATGGGAGCACAGCAACAGGTTTATACTGGTCTGGGGTTGTTCAATTACGCCTGAGATACTGTAGTGAGAGGTTGTATGTTACTCTGAAATAGTGAATCACATTCCAACGTGGAGTTTGAGTTCTTGTTTATATACTGTTCTTGCTCTTGTTTTTGAGCGTTTAGTTTTCATTTATACATCAACTGAAACTTTTCCTTATGGCTAGTTCACGTCGTAAGTGCTTAAACAGCCCCGATTCGTTTTGTTATATATGTGGCAGTTTTACCATTCCCAGTCAAAGGACAAACATCAGTACATTTGTCAGGCAAGTCTATTATGCCTATTTTAAAGTGAAAATTGGAGATCAAGACAAATCATGGGCTCCACACAAAGTGTGTAAGCAGTGTGTTGAGAGTTTACGGATGTGGACAAAGGGAACACGTGGTAAATTTCCATTTGGTATCCCTATGATTTGGCGAGAGCCCAGAGATCATTCAAGTGATTGTTACTTTTGTATAGTGAAAGCGTCAGGATATAATAAGAAAAACAAATGTAAAATAGAGTATCCTAGTTTACCATCAGCTATACGCCCAGTGCCTCATTCAGCTGAAATCCCAGTGCCAGTTTTCAATGAATTACCCTGTTTGGAAATACAGGAATACGAGTCTGATGAAGATCGAAGTGACCCCAACGATAAAGATTTTGAAATTGAATGTGATTCCGTTCGTAAGGGATTTGAGCAACATGAGTTGAATGATTTGGTACGAGATTTGGGATTATCCAAAAAAGCTTCAGAGCTCTTAGCATCAAGACTGCATGAGAAAAACTTGCTTGAAAAGGGAGCTAAGGTATCATATTTTCGATCAAGAGAAAGCGCGTTTCTGCAGTACTTTCGAAGTGATGATGGATTTGTGTATTGCGATAACGTACATGGTTTAATGGAAGAGTTGGGAATTTCAGCCTATAACGCAACTGAATGGCGACTGTTTATCGATAGTTCAAAGCGGAGCTTGAAGTGTGTTCTTCTTCACAATGGAAATTTATTTGGTTCAGTCCCGATATGCCATTTAGTTTATTTGAGGGAAGAATACGAAGACATAAAGAGAGTCATTGATTTGTTGCAATATCAAATGCACCAATGGATCATTTGCGTTGACCTTAAAATGGTCTGCTTTCTTCTTGGTCAGCAACGCGGATATACTAAGTATCCCTGCTTTTTGTGTATGTGGGACAGCAGAGCTCGTGAGAAACATTGGATGCAGACGAACTGGCCGCCAAGATCTGACCTGAAACCTGGTGATCCAAACATTCTACATCATCCACTTGTCGACAGAAAGAAAATTATATTTCCACCTCTGCATATAAAATTGGGTCTCATGAAGCAATTCGTAAAAGCTTTACCAATTGAAGGAGACTGTTTCAAATATCTCATTTCAGCATTTCCTAGCCTGTCATTTGAAAAGATAAAGGCCGGTGTTTTTGATGGTCCACAGATTCGGCAGCTTGTGAAAGATGAAACGTTCATAGGAACAATGTCAGAAATTCAAAAGAATGCTTGGTTGGCATTCAAAAACATTGTTAAAGACTTTCTTGGAAATACACGAGCCCAGAATTACGCCGAAATTGTCCAGCAACTCTTGGAGAGCTTCAAAATGCTTGGTTGCCACATGAGCATCAAATTGCATTTTTTACATAGCCATCTTGCTAACTTCCCGAAAAATCTTGGTGCAGTCAGTGATGAACAGGGCGAGCGATTCCACCAAGATTTGAAGGTCATGGAGACACGATATCAAGGTAGATGGGATGTACATATGATATCTGACTATTGTTGGAGCATCAAGCGAGAATGTCCACAGATTAAACACTCCAGAAAAAGCTATAAGCGAAAATTTTTACCTTAATATGTATAAATACACAATTTTACTTGCGGTAACTATTATAGCCTTTGTATGAATAAAATTGTTGATTGTAAACCATATATATGAAACTTTTTGAAGTTCGTAAACAGAGTGCAATACTAATATTTAATAAAAATGTAGAACGTTACATGCGACATACTGATGAAAGATATTAACAGTATTCAGTCCTCTTCAAACATAGCACCATCCTCTTCTAGATCATTGTCTATGATATTAGCGTCTCTGTTAATATATCCTAGACCTGAGCAATTACTGCACATGCTTGAGCAGTTTACATCACTATTTCTGCACTCGCTAGTTATGGACGCATTCGTCTTCGCAAATGTAAACTATGAGGGAAAGTAATTCCTGGGCAGCTGCAGAACGCATTGTTGTAATTGGTCTCAGGTGTTCACCAATCTTCTTCCACCCCTACTGGAGCGGATTCTTTTTTCTCATCCAGCCACTGTTGGACCTGATGGTAGGGTTTATATGAATGCTGCCTGGAAGCTGCTGAAAAAAAAGGGGGTGAGTAGTGCAGCTAATTTGAACAATGAATATATGGCCTCTTTGCAATAGCCTGCCAGTAACACTGGTAGCAAAAGCTATCTAGATCTTCAGTATTCTTGGCTCCAAAGCAAAGCATTGGAAGAATCCAATGCTTTGCTTCAAAATCTATCACTTGACTTGGGGGTCTTGGTTTCATGCATGAAAGTCTTCACTCCCTCCATTTTATCTCTTCTCAATCCGTCAGTCACTGCACTGGGGTCAGCTAGAAGCTTCGTACGAAGAGCGCTGTTGGCTTGTACTTTTCTATACGGGGTATAAATTACTATTTTCCCCTTCTTGTAGATAGATGATACGGTGTCACATCCTGTGAAGGCGTATACTGCTAAGAGTACACCTTTCATATCTCCAATGCCTCGCTGAATGTCCGAAATAATGAACACCTTTTCCTGCTAATGGCCTTTCTTTGGTACCACCATTTTCAATTTGTTTTATGATGGTGTGTGAACAGTCAAGACTAGTAAATCTGTATCATCACCAATCACACAAGCTTCAACCCCATTCTTAGCTTTACCAATCGCTGGTAAAATTAATAATAAGTCTGCGTCATCCGATAATTGATGAACTGTGCAACCGCCTCTTTGCAAGTTCATTGTAAGGAGAGAAATAAGGCCAATTTTGTTCTTAGCGTTAGCTAGAAATTCCCTTTGGTTGATAGCTACATCGATTGAGTCAATTGTTTGATTGAGTCGAAATTTCAATATTGAAATTTTGAATAGCGGCAACCCTATGA
This sequence comes from Uloborus diversus, assembly GCF_026930045.1. Lineage (NCBI taxonomy): Eukaryota > Metazoa > Arthropoda > Arachnida > Araneae > Uloboridae > Uloborus > Uloborus diversus. Next base: position 38,930,471 of record NC_072734.1, read on the forward strand.
TTGGAGCACTTTTGCTTAGGCAACCCTATACGATCAGTTTTGTAATATTTTTACCTAAATTTTTTTACATAACGTATGTGAAAACACGATGGTTAAATTACCCATTTTTGAGCACTTTTTAGCCATTGGCAACCCCGATTAGTTCACACGCAACAGGTCGGCAACCTTACTTTAACGTTTTCTTTACAGATTTTACTTTTCATTTATGACAACAATTTTTGGAAACTCGATGAGGGTAAATTACTCATTTTTTGGGCACTTTTTAGCCTCTGGCAACCATTCTTAGGGATCGGAAAAAGGTAGGCAACCTTACTTTAGAGTTTAATTTACAGCTTTTACAATTCATTTATGACAACATTTTCCGGAAACTCGATGAGGGGTGAATTATCTCCCTTATTGAAAACCTTTTATCCCCTGACAACCTTGATTAGGGAGTCGAAAAAGGTAGGCAACTTTAGTTTAGCGTTTTATTCCCATCTTTTGCTCTTCATTTATGGTAACGAGATTTGGAAACTCGATGGGGTTAAAATACTCATTTTTAGGCACCTTTCAACCCCTGGCAACCTTGATTAGTTCACGTGAAAGAGGTAGAAATTCTTACTTTCACGTTTTACAACTTTTTCTCTTCATCTATGGTAACAATTTTAGGAAACTCGATGAGGGTAGGTCAAGCCTAGTGGGATCCCATGTGGTGCCTCTTTGCATCTTGTAGACTACAATACGGCTGTACAATATTACTTTTTAATAAAATTGTTTTGTTATTTCTGTTTACGTGGTGGTTAAAATTTCATTTTTCCAAAAAATCTTAAAAATGCGAAAATGTTCTACTTTTACACCCACCGTAACTCTGGACTCGTTCACGTAACAAATTAATGCTTAGGACCATTTTGTTCGTAATTTAGAGTAGATCATTTTGTATATTGCACTTTTTGCGCTAAACGCCATAGTTTTCTAAATATTTCCGAAAAACTGTTTAAAACTACTAATTTACCAACTTCTTTCCCCCACTCCCCCCAAATCCCGACGCTGAAAACGGTGTAACTTTCTACCAAACAATATGTGGACAGTATTCAACAATTTAAAATTGGCAGGAAACTTTTACTTTGGATGTTGAGGTTTATGTCTAATTGCACTGTACTACTAAGCACGCATATATTTGTGGATTTAGTTCATTTTAAACTTTTCAATTAATGCAGGTTTTCGAAGATTTCTATGATTCAAGTCAAGTCATGAGTGTAAAAGCCATATCTACATTGCTTAAGTTCAGTCTTGAAATTATTTTGCTAGCTTTTATTAACGAAATTAACTTTATAATTACGAATATTTTTCATTATTTTTGGCAACAATTAAAAAGTGGATTTCGAAAATTGTTTCGCTTTCTCGTTGATCATAATCTATTTTCTTCATTAAAATATACAATTTTGTTGTAAATGTGCCTAAGTCAGAAGCAGAAAGAACAATAACGTGGCGTGAGGGAAAACGTGCAGGTAAAGTGCCAGTTTAGAATGTAAAAAAAAAAAAAAAGATAACAGTTTCACTTCTACCGTTATCATTATTAATATTAGGCACGTTAATTATATTTTATGTTATATGCATAGACAATCATTTGTATTTTTAATAGCATACATTTAAAAAAAACCAAAAGACAAATACAAAAAAAGTTTCAGGAATTATATAAAATTTCTGTATTTAATATTGGCAGTGGCAGATATATTATGTTTAGTGCGTTTTCTCAATGACTCACTATTTAATTTACTAAGCGTTGCTGCAGCGTTTATTACATTGTTGTGTTTACTATCATAATCATTATAATCATCTATCATTAACATAATTATTGCTGGTATCATGCACAATTGCTCATTAATTATATTTCATAATAAATATACATCAATAAATACTTATATGTATATTCAGAAGAAGTTTAAAAAAAAAAGAAAATTAATTTGAATTCTGAAATTTTGAATTCAAATTATGTTTTTTGCAATCACGAACTGAGACAGGACCCTACTCATTGGAGTTATTGTTTCTAGAAACGGCTCCTGTCCCCCCCCCCAAGTCTGCCTCTCCTCCTGGGTGGTTACTTGTGCATAGTTGTGTGTGTCTATGTGTGTGAACGTGCGTGTGTGTAGGACATGGACGCCTCCGACCAGGAGAAGCGGATAGCTCAAAACCGGAACAGCCGCGCCGCGCCGCCAGCAGAGGACGGTGGGCGGTGGTGCTGCAAAGGCTTCTGGTCCAAGTTGAAAAAGGCACAGACACCAAAAACGGTCAAATGAGAACAATAAGCAATCGTGATTGCTCAAAAACTAAAAATACAAAAAGCAATGTCTGGGAATTACAGAAAAACTTTATCTTAAATATCGGCAAAGAGAGCAATATGTTTAGTGCGTTTGCTTAAAATTCACTAACTAAGCGTTACAATTCTTCTTATTATTATTCATTATTTTAATTATCATCATCATCATCATCATTATTATTATTCATTATTATTATTATTATTATTATTATTATTATTATTATTATTACAACAACATATTATATTTATTATTGTTATTATTATCATCTGTTATAATAATTAGTATAATTTTTATTACTGTTATTGTCATCATCTTTACCCTTATTATTATTATGATTATTGTGGCTACTATCACTGTTATTCAGAAATGGTGCTTTTGCACCCTTACTTTTTATCGAAACTATCGAAAATGACTCTTAGTGTCGTGTTACTTTTGTCTTTCAGTAAACTCCCGATCATCCACGGAATAGGATGGCACGACAACCGCGGGTAAGCAAATTCGCGGCAAGTCTGCAAATTATGTAAAACAATGCTAGCGCATGCAATAGCTTAAAAAGATGAATAACACTCGCACCCATTTCAACTGCATTTAAAATGATAACAGTGTATATGTTACCGTTAAAGTATATAATGCATTTATTTTATAGAATACCTAGTTATTCCATGAAATAACTGATCGTGTCCGTTAAAGTGTGTGATGTGTTATTAATTTGACAATTTAACTAGTTATTCTATGAAATAACTAGGTATTCTATAAATTAACTAATGACAGACAATTAAAATGAAAATGAAGCAATTTATCTTTTTTATGCATCGTATAAATGGTATTTATGGAAACGTACCATAAAATCATTTGTTACAACAAGGATTACTAAAATGATACTTGGAATTACAAAAAACCTTATTTCTAAAGCAAAAACATTTTTTGTTGACACACTGGGTTGACACGTACGGCTTGGAATAGTTCATAAATGCAGTAGGGGTGGAAGGTAAATGTATTTGTCGTGCAAGATATATGATGTAGATTATTTTACACTTTAACGGGCTGCAGATCGTTATTCCATGAAATAATTAGGTATTCTATAAAACAACGGATTTCATACTTTAACGGTAACATATATATAAAAAAAATCCTGCAAAATCAAGAAAAGGATCGCTCATTATTACAAACAGATCACACTCATACACGAGCAAATCGTGCAAGCAGATTAACTGCAACATATCAAGCTAGGTTACACCAAAAACTCAAAGGGGAAGGGAGAGGATTTTTTTTTTTGAAGACTACGCACGTAAGTAGCGTATATCTAAAAATCAGTGAAAAATCGGTAAGTAGTGACGTTCTCAAGCAATAAATAGGGTAGAGCTAAAAATCAGGTGTGTCAACTAGTGAGGTTTCAGTGACCTTAAATGGTTTGATATAATTAGAAAAGTGGGGGAAAAAAGCAACAGGAATGTCAAATAATAAATTCTGCATTTGTCAAGTAAAATGTGTTCTTTTATCTACATGCAGTCAATAATTGCTGGTTTTTTTTTTTCGAAGTATGAAATGTCGCAGATAATCCGCCCGCGGGTAATTAGAAGTTTACTGTATTTATCTATTTTGAACTAGTGGTACCCGCGCAGCTTTGCCCGTGTAGAAAATTAAAAGGTCATAAGGTTCGCCAGTGTATTTACAAATAATGGATGACGAATTTCTCGCCATTTGGCTACTTTCATTCGCTTTCCCATTCCACGTGATGATAATTTCGTAATTTAGCTGTCCATCTTATGATAATTTTGTTCCAGAACGTGTTCTTAAAATTGAAATAGAAAAATAAAAACAAAATCGAATTTTCGAAAAATCGCTTCCAGGTGCACACTCCTATGCTACAAACTAACTTTGTGAAAAATTTCATGAAAATTGGCCGAATGGCCTAGGCGCTATGCGCGTCACAGACATCCAACAGACATCCAGACAGAGAGACTTTGAGCTTTATTATTAGTAAAGATTATCTCATATAAATATGTGTATAATATGCATAACATTTAAATATCAAACCTTGCGATATTTTCTGTAGATCTTTCACACAATGGGCATATTAATGAACTGTTCTCTGCACTATTTGAAGAGCAGACTTTTATCAAAAATCACTCAACAAACAATCTACAATCATTTACAGCAGCACACGTCACTCGCGAGCTGCACATCATTATTAATGTTCTTCTTAATGGGAATTCTTCAAACATTTAATGATCGACGATATTACAATGATTGCTTTAATACCAGATGTAAACATAAATTATGGCAATTTTTTTTTTCCTCCTTTTATTCGGGTAGATTTGCTTTGAAGGGAAAAAAATCTGGTCGCTTTCATTGTTTGTTTCTGCCTTTCACTGTTATGAGTTTCTATTGTCCGGTCATAGGTCAAGTCGTGACTAAGAGTACCCGAGAAAACCGGTCACCAGGATGTGTAAAAGGGTGGAGTCTCATGCGTGGAATATAATAATTTTCATCCACTGATATTGATGTTTCGATAAAAATGAGCTTTTGAAAGTTTTTTTTTTTAATTTGTTTCGTTAATGCGTTTAATATTATTTATTTTTTGCATATTTGTAAAAGTAGAAAGGTGCGAAATTGGTTTGTTATAGGTTATGTTGAGGTCGTGGTGTAAAGTTACTACTTTTAAAAGAAACATATCGCAGCGATAAATGTTGAGTGCTAAATAATAGCGCTTAGAACTGTGATGTGGATATTAAAGAGCATAATGTAATTCTTTAAGTAAAAGGGAAGTTGGAGAATGTGGGGTAGAATAGTGAATAGTTAAGATAACTTACCTTTGTCAAACTGAACAAATTAAAAATTTATTTTGAAAATTACAGTACATAAAGACAGAATAATATATTTTCTAACAATACTTGCACTGAAACATTATTTTTCATTCCTGGCTATAAATTTGTCCCTTAAAAAAAAGAAAGTGGAAAATTTTCACCTTTTTTTCCTTGAGGCAAAGTGAAAAATAAAACATTTTTCTAAGGAAATGCTTCTTATTTGAAAATTATAAATATTTTTTTTATCAAACGAATAAGTAAATAAAAGATTTATTGAGTAAATGAATAGATATTGAAACAATAAATTAATAAATAAAGAATTTATTAATTGATATATGAGAAAAAAATGAGTGAATAAAATAGTGAATGAGTATGAAAATAGGTGAGTGAATGAATAAGTAGGTGAATTAATTAACGAAATTTTTTTAAAAGGATTTAATTACTAAATGAATGCGAAAATGATTTTATAATTTATTGAATAAGTAAACAAATGAACCTTTTCACTTTGCCCCCTCCACTTTGCCCCGTATACTAATTGTAAAAAGAAAATCTTCTTTACTAATAATAAAGCTGGTGAATTACAGCAGTAACGAAAAGACAGTTTTACAAAAAAAAAAAAAAAAAAACAAAATCGATGCATTTCTGTCTGTGAGCATATCAAAATACATATTTTTTCAAAAACTGATGCTTAGACTTTTATACACATAATAGTAAGTTGCCAAAAAAGCCAAAACCGAGAATTTTTTGTTACTGTCTGATCGTTGATTGTATAGAAACCGGTTTATAGGCGGAAATCGACGAATCTATTAGATTGCAGGGGTGGCAGTTTGTTCGGCACAGATGTGCGCTTTTGCCTCTTAATTATTTAGACGCACTTTTTTACAAGTGATAATTTATTCACGGCAATTATTTTTAAAATCTAAACTATATTCGATTTATATTCTTACTTTTAAAAACATAGTGATATATTTTTTACAACATAATTTTGAACTTACCATTTTGATTTTACATTTCCTAAAAAAATTAAAACATTTTATTTTCTGTTTGTTGTTTCCGTAAAATTCTGTTTGTTTCCATTCATTTTCATTTTCTTTACTAATAATAAAGCTGAAAGTCTCTCTGTCCGGAGAATGTCTGTTGGATGTCTGTGACGCGCATAGCGCCTTGACCGTTCTGCCTATTTTCATGAAATTTGGCACAAAGTTAGTTTGAAGCATGGGAGTGTGCACCTCGAAGCGATTTTTCGAAAATTTGATGTGGTTCTTTTTCTATTCCAATTTTAAGAACAAAAGTATAAAATGGACGAGTAAATTGCGAAATTATTACAACGTGGAACCGTAACATGGGCACAAGCCAATTGGCGCGATACGAAATTATCATAACGTGGAACCGTAACATAGGTATGCGAGAAGATTCACCATACATTATTTGTAAATATACAGGCGAACCAAAAGACCTTTTAATTTTTCTATTACGGGCAAAGCCGTGCGGGTACCACTGGTAGAAAATAAAATGTATTAATTAGACACTAGTGACATTATAAAACGCGTGCATCAAAACCCCATCACTATTTTTCCTTCTCCCTGCTGGATTCATTCAGATGGAATCGTCTTGACTTGGCTATATTTTTATTTGCTGTGTTAGGCAAATGCAATTTATCCATTTTCCAAAATATTAGGGAGGTCAGAGTGAACTTCCGTGACTAACTTATCCGTCTAACCGTCTGAACTCCTCGGAAACTCAACATTTTAAGTTCAATTAAAATCACAAGATATTTTCCCTTCTGTTTCAATAAAAAAATCGTGTCTTTTCCTTCATTATGTTTCAACAAAAATCAAGTGTTTGTTTTTTCTAAGCTAATTTTTGGTTAATCAGTTTAACTATTACAACTTTATTATTTAAAGCTCATTTTAAAGCACTTAAGACAATTTTCTGTATTGTATCGTATTACTCATCTGAATGCTGCATTAACCAAGCTATTCATTGGATGTGTTAAGCAAATGTAATTCATCAGTTTTCCAATCAACGGCAGAAAGTATCGATTGCGCTATTGCTAGAGACTTGGCAATCATTTTAAGCGAAGCGACAGAAAATGTTCAAGAATTTTCGTAATTACTTTGAGATAATTAATGCAATGAGCAGATCTGCAACGTTAATTAAATATTTATTTTTAATTTTTAAACTTCCTCTGTTGACTGTTCCTTATTTGGTTCAATTTTTCATTCTAAAAATTGCCGCTTAATTAAAATATTTAGTTATTAAGCTATTCTTTTTGTAAACGCCAGTACTTAGTTTATACACGACTTTAACTTTACTTTAAAACCTACTCACTTGTTTAATATTTTGCTTAGTTGTTTTTATGTACATTATTATTTATTAGGTATAATAATTAGAAAGATAGTGCCAGAGAAAAAAAAAACACTTGTATTTTCTCTTGCATCAATATCATTATAATCGGAAGTTCTATCTATTGATGTCCTTTTATTTTCTCACAAACTCTGGAATTTCTAGGCTGAGATCGGTACCAATATGTGCATAAAATTTTGTGGAAGCCATTTTGTCCTGCCTGATCTCTGTGGGGTAAGCTATAACTGACGGAAAACCATAGAAATTGTTTGGTATTTATTTTTATCGGTTTTGTTTCAAACTTTTCTAAAACTAAGCAGAAGAAAAACATAAAGCGTGAAAAATTTAGCTTATGAACATTAATTAATGAAGAAAAACGATGGATCTTCGCCATTTATAAAATATAGTCTCGATTAATGGTATATAAGAGCCCAGGTCATTACCTCTCACTTTGCTTCTTTCTTTTCAATGAAGCTATATATATTCGAAGATGATCAATAGTAATAGTATACCCTGATTTTTAAGCACTATTGACCATTTTCAAAAGGGAATTTTTAGGGACTATTGACGTTATTAAAAACTGTTGTCCGTAGTATAAAGGATATTTTTACTTACTGTTTTATTTACTTTAACTGGAAAATTTGAAAACTATAATCCCTGTTCGGGAACTATTGGCTTTATTTGAATGGGGCTTTAACGGGCCGTTGACATTTTGAGAAGCTTTTGATAATATTCTTATGTTGAACATTATGTTCTGGTGTTCTCAATCTAATGGATATTTTTAGACACTTGTTATTAACATAATGGGCAGTACGGTATTAAGATTTGCTGTTCTTAAAATAATGGGAAGTTATTCGAAGTGTTGCTTTTACTATAATTGAAATTTTTAAAGATTGTTATTCCTAGTCTAACGAGGATTTAAGTAAATCTCTACGTGTGTACCGAAGGTCATAGCAGTTTACTTCGATTCGACTATATTCGATTGGAAAAGATAAATACATATTTTGAACTAAATACAAACCTCAATCAAGTCTCAATTCTTCAATTTATGTTGCATTGATTTCCTTGGTGTACCGAAAGACAAAGCAGTTTACTCAACTGTATATTCGATTGGAAAAGATAAATACATATTTTGAACTAAATACAAATCTCAATCAAGTCTCAATTCTTCAATTTTTGTTGCATTGATTCCCTGTGCTCCTTTCACCGCAAACTGATTCATCATGTTCATTTTCACAATATGTCGTCTACGTTCTGGCAAAAGTCATTTAGTTAACAAAAAGGGCTGATGAATCACTGAAATAAATTAGACTTTACAGTTTGTTATTTCATGATGTAAATCAGCTTTACAATTTAAAAGCTACATAACTAATATTACCGTAATAAGAGTTAGGGATCCGTAAAATACTTTTTGCTACTTTAAATGGGTATTTGAAAGCTTAAACCGAGACTGTCTGGGAATGTAGTTTGAGATTTTATGGCTTTTGCCTGAACACCGATGATATCATGATGTTAGTATCATCGGTATTTTATCTTCGGTTTCCGATCGGGCTGACATGGCCTCGTGTTTGCTCTGCCCATTCAAACACTTGTAACTTACCCTTTCTTTTTTGGAAACACATATTGGCCTCTAATTGATTTTAAAGACACTTTTTACTAAAAAAGGTATCAAGTTCAAAACAACAAATTCCGGAAAAACATGACATTTACTTTTGAACGTTTTTCCATTAACAGCACTTAAGGCTACTGCGGACGCATAACATATCCTTCATTTCATACAATAAATTATTTTAAATTTATTTCTATGCATCTTAATTTGCTGAAAATTGAGCAGCATTTCTGAATAAAACATTCAAGCATTTAGAAACTAATCTCTGAAAATTATGTAGCAACATCGTTAAGAAGGCCGCATAGTACTGCATTACTTCTTTGATGTTTCGCAGACAAGGTTCACAAACAATAATTATGAAGGAATAAAAAATATCTTTTGAAAAATAACATCTAATATAAATTTAAATGAAGCAAGTTTAAGCATGATAGTTGTTACATGTTATATGTGTATATGTAACATTAGTAGGAAAAAAGCATTTATTAAAAAGAATTGTCTTTACTTATAATAAAGCTGAAAGTCTCTCTGTCCGGATCTCTCTCTCTCTCTCTCTGTCTGTTAGGATCTCTGTGACGTGCATAGCGCCTATACCGTTTGGCCGATTTTCATGAAATTTGGCACAAAGTTAGTTTGCAGCATAGGAGTGTGCACTTCGAAGCGATTTTTCGTAGATTCGATGTGGTTCTTTTACTATTCCAAATTTAAGAACATTTTCCCGAGCAAAATTATTATAAGATGGACGAGTAAATTATGAAATTATCATAATATGGAACCGTAACATGGGCACAAGCCAATTGGCGAGAAAATTCACCATACATTATTTGTAAATATACAGGCGAACCAAAAGACTTTTTAATTTTCTATTACGGGCAAAGCCGTGCGGGTACCACTAGTTATAAATAAAAGTAGCTGAAATCTAATGCTTTACGACTAGATAATGAATGCGATAACTTCTCATTACGATATGTTATCACTACGATTTAATTCGTATCACAACGAATGAACGCCAATGGATATTCCACACTTTTTATTCTATTTCAAAGAACTTATGCTGCTACATAATAACTCAGGCATCTGCTTCAATTACCGTATATAATTACACAAAATAGATTTGGGAGAATAAAATCACACATTCCTCATCCCCATCCGCGATGCAAATGACCCATTTCCGATCATCACTCGCCTTTGTCTCAAAGAGTTAAATTAGCAATCTGCTTGCGCGGGCAAATGAACCGATCACTGGGCGAGATTGGAGAACGCGAATCATTACTCACCCTGCACGAATCGAAACAAGTTATTTAGGAATCGAAGAATAATAAGATGGATAAAAACTTTTGAAGGCTCATTAATCTTGAATTTTTAGGAGAGGCTACTAATTGTCCTTGTCCAGATCACATAAAGATCTGAACAAGAGAAGATAAACTTTCTCTTAATGATCGCTGTGGGTTGGCTCTTCCACGATTTTATGGAGCGGACAAATGTTGTTGAGGATGGAACATTGTATCAAATGTGCTCAATGGAACGTTCAAGAGGAATACTGATCCAATTGAAGTGGGATTTAACAGTGGCGACATCTGTTTATAGTGGCAATAGCGCTGTAGAATTCCTTTACATCGGACCCCGATTTTCCTGAACTCGTGTTAAACTATAACTTCGAAATGGTGGATTCGTTGTCAAAGGAATGTCACGTATCTTTAATTCTATTTTATCTTGAAACGTTTTGCTATGGGTTTTTCTACTCTATAACTGAACGAAATGTCGCCTGAATCGAGGTGGGGTTTACCAGAGGCAACCGTATGTTTATGGTGACAATTATACAACTAAATACAAACTCTCTCCCACAAGATTAAAATGGCTGATCTGTTGTTAAAGGAATGGCATGTTATCTGTAATTATTTTAATTCATTATGAAGCGTTGTACCCTTGTTTCTTCCCCTCTGTTCTTCTGTCTAACATTGCCAGATTTGAGGTGGAGTTTACCAGAGGTGATAACTGTTTATAGTAGCAAATTGCGCCTTTGCTTTGGGCATGGATGGACACGAATCCACGAAAACGATGACATGGATTCAGAATAGACGTTTCCATATCAAAAGCGTGTAGCGTTATCTCTACTTGTTCTTTGCTTTTGGGACGCTGTACCCTTTTCTCCTCTGTTCATTGGTGTTGCTTTTCCAGAAATGAGGCATGTTTTAGCTGTGAGGGAATATCTGTATATTTATGGCAAATTGGACCTTTCGTTGAGCCCGATGTACAAAAACCCGAATAAAGCGATGACGCAGAATTATGACCGGTTCTATTTAAAAAGAATACACCGCTATTTTTACTATCAGCATTTTTAGGTAATTTTTCTTTCATAAATACGGTATACATTTTTTCTCTGGATTTCTTATGTATTATTCTGTTTGTATTCAGGTGCGATTTACAGAGGCAAATACAGACGCCGCTTGGTTACACAAACACCTGAGGACCAGAAAATATTTTCAAAAAATCGACCTTTTGTGTAATGGAATAGCGTTCTTTCATCAAAAGATTTTTCAGGCTTGGTAAGCTGTTCGCAAAATTATGAGTGTTCGTAGATCCGAGGATCGTAAAATCGAGCGCCAACTGTACTTGTGTCGATGGTAGCATATTCTGAGTTACATTTTCTAGCATTGTGCTCGGATAAAAGAGAACATTAATCTAATAAAAGCACATAATTAAAATGCTTGGTTCTATGTCGAGCGAACGCAGCGTTTACCCTACATTTCTTTTGTTTTCTAGAATTCAAATCTTTTCTGTTTCTTCTGTCCCTTAAACTTTTCTATTATTCTTTGAATTATTCACTGTTTGAATTAAAGCAGGATTTATTTTGTCCATATCGTTTTATGAGTAATTATAAGGTCGAATTCTTTAACATTGAACCTAAATTTACAAGACCAGCCTTTAATGCGGTCATGGAAAGAGCTTAGGGTAAAGTCACCCAATATAACAGTAACTTCGTAACCTATGTATACGTTTTTTTCCTCATGCATTTGACATCTATGAAGAATGTCGGAACTAGTTGTGGAACAGTTGATGCCTTGTGTTGTGACCAGTCTGAGCTGCAGATGTGGAAGTTACAGGTGTTTGCTTGTTTTACACTTCCGAGTTTTTTTGCAATGGGGTCGGTTCCAAAATTTTAAAAGTTTTTTTCCTGAAAGAGCATGCTTAAAAATATAAGATCTGACCATTATTTAAATAATTTGTTCAAGTTTAATATTAAAAAAAAAAATACTTAAATCGGTGCGCTTTCACTGTTTACGTTTCTGTCGTGTGACATCACAAATGATGAAATACCATTCAGTGTTGCCATTCACGGAGAAAAATATTTAATTCGTTTCTTTACTCACGTGGATTGGCAACGATATGGTTGATAGCAAGCATAGAGCGCAATATTTAATTCGCTTCTTGATTATCATAACGTGGAAACGCGAAAGATGCGTTAAACTGCATCATTTGTGACGTCATAAAGATCACACTTTGTTTTCAAAATCGAACATTAAAAAAAATAATTAAAAAATAACTGTTGGGAAAATGAAAGTATTTTCTGGGCCCATATTATTTTTTTTACTCATTATATCAACTTCAATGACTAAAAGTAGTACTTTTGACTGAATAAAAACAACCCCATTATCAGATTTACAGTAATTAGATAACACTATTCTTATTAGTTGAAAATTATAACTTGATAAGTTACAATTTCTACTGTGTTAGCATCAAGTACGCTTTTTATCAGTATTTATTTTGTTTTCAACTAAATTAATGCATTTGATTAAGAAAAAAATTCCCGTCGGAGAAGCGAGCAATATCAGGGCCTCCGAAGGTAAAATATCGAGCAAAATACGCAATATGGGGGCAAAATGTATATTTCTTTCTTGTTTTTTAATTTTTTCAAAAAATGAAGAATGAAGAAGTGAAAGTGAAGATGAATATGGAGCTGTGTGTGTTCATTGGGCAAGGTGTAAATGTTCAGGAAGTGAACATAAGCTTTTTTTTTTTTTTTTGCCAAAAATGCCTAACATATGCTTATATGATTCGCTGCTAATCGAAAAAAAAAAATGCAGTCGTGGGACCGGCTGACAGAAGCTATGCTTTTATTGAATGAGAAAAGCTTATAATGTTGAAGATGATAAAGTTGAATTGATAAGTTTAACTGCATTAACTGAAACTTAATTCGACTTGTTGTTTCAATATACCTTCAGCAATGTTATAGCCTATGTTATTCAAAAAAAGCATAATTTCTGTCGACCAGTCAAACGACTGCTAATTTTTTTAAATAAAAAATTTGGAGATAACCAGAATAGTAGGAGTACTTCTCCTCTGTCTTGTGGCAAGAGATAGTACTAGTAGCCCTGGTAGGTGCTGCTGTATAGCATGATTTAGAAAAAAAAATTCAATGAAAGCCTACCTACGATGTTATATTTTAACACATTTTACTCAAAATTTCAAAATTTCCACTTACATTAATTTGCTTCTCACTGCCGCAATTGTTAAACGAGTTAATATAAACTAAGCTCTGCGCATGCGCTTTGAAGGTAGCAGCTGGAATGCTTTTTATATCTTTTTTTTTTCCAGTTCACTTAAGCCACCAACGTCCCTCAAGAAGAATATATTCCAAAAAATAAAAAAAGTTTGAAGTTCATTGATATTCATACCTAAGGAATTCTGAAAAATGTTGCGGAATAAAATAATTATTATCCATTTTAATTAATTCAAAGTTAATGTTTTTGAGCTGTAAATGCAAAGTCAATGTAATAATAATAATCAATGCTTAAAAATACGTATTTTTTAAATTAAGTAATACAAAGGAATAAGAAACTGACGCATGAAAAAAAATAGGGAGGTGGGGGACATATTGACATCAACATAAATTTGTAAATATTTCCGTAAATATTTTTAATTTTACACCTGAATAAAAAAAACAAACCTCAAAAATACCTGAATACCAAATAAAAAAAAACGAAGTTATGATTAACACAAAGTAATTGAAGCAATTACCTTGTATCAACTGTGGATTATTTTTAAAAACCTATGACGTGGAAATTTGCACGAATTGTATTTGAATCGTATTAAATATTCAAGACTGCAAAATATTTATAGCTATTTTAATTCCTTGTTACTAACTATATGGTTTATTTTTAGCGTGAAATTTTTGTTTGGGTATTTAACTCAACAGTTAATTCGGAGCAAACTATTATAAGGCTCAAGTGTTTTCCAGCGTGCTGAAAAAAAGGATCGTTAACTTTTCTCTCAAATGAAAGTCTACTTCTTTCAACGGCTAATGATGCAATATCATTTCAGCGAGATGAGTGCCACGACCATTAGTAACGACGTGACTTACGTCATAACTACATTTTCATGTGCAGCAGAAATTTTTTTACATAATATTTTCGAGACACTTGCAAAACAATAACATCGGAAATACATCGAATGCGAAATATTCAGGGTCTGACAAATCCAGGTTACCCGGTCGCCGGGGCGACTAAAAATACCCTGGAGACTAGTTTTTTAGAACAAGAATATTTCAGATACCATGTTACGCAGAGCTTTCTTTATATATTTTTTAAAAAAAAGTGACTCCAACGTAGTTGTGAAATGAGTTCTAAACCGAGACCCTTTAACATCTGCAGCCTTAAAATTTTGTCAAAAATGCCTTTCAGCTCGGGGGGTTTGCACCTGAAATTTTGTATTTTAAATTTCGTATTAGTTTTTTTGTAATAATATTTTTAAGCTATAATTTCACGAAAATTGCCCATTGAACGGATGAAAGATTTTCCACACCCATTAACATTCTATGTCGCTTAAAAGAGATTTTTTTTCTGCATCAATTCGCAACTCCAGAGTTTCAATACGCTACCTTGTGGTGATTAATAATACTAAAGAAAAAGATAAAACAGCTCATTCCACGTGTTTTCTTTGGGGTAAATTACAGCCTTCAGATAGTTTATGGTGTAATGTAATTTCAGAAGAATAAAAAAGAAAGCTTCCCACAAACACGATGAAAATTTACTGTCATTCACTAAGCGTCAGAGCAAGTTTCAAGTTACGGCATTTGTTTGTTTTACCTTTTTCATCCGCCACTAGACAGTGGCTGCAGCGCACCCTATAGTTTATTGGAGTTGCGAATTAAAGCTTCTTCTAATTTTCTCAATGAATTAGAACAGCAAATACAAATATTTCTATTTTAGCGAAAAGTCCTAGGCTCAATTCAAGCTCGGAGTTAAAAAGCAAAAAATATTAGGTACTAGAGACCACGAATTGGAAAGCTACTTTTCAAGCGTATGAAACTGCCGTTTTGAAATGCTGATGGGCCCCTTAGCATCTATAGTTGTACAAATTGGTTCAAGTTATTCAGTAAGCTACCGCCCTATAGCCAGGGCTAAGGCAGAAATGCATGAAATACACCGCCAGCTCAGTCAATTTCAGCCGAGGACTGCAGTTTTGTGTTTATTAGCACTCATCAGCCCGGCATAGGAGTGACTGAGCTGGAGGTGGAAAACCAATTCCGGAAGTTAGAGTGTCAAACGCTCAGTCATTCCTATTCCGGGCTGATAAGTGCTAATAAGCACGAAACTGCAGTCCTCGGCTGGAATTGACTGAGCTGACGCTGTATTTAATGTGGTTCAAGTTAGTTTGGAGCATGGGAAAGAAGTGCTCTTTAAAGCGTTTTTTTTTAATGTCTCGGTTGCGCATACTTCTATCAAGTTCTTTTTTGTCTTCGGGTGGGAGCAGGATTGCGTTCTAATTATGAGTTCTTTTCTTAAATTCTATTTTCTTCGGGTGGTGGGGGGAGTGGGAGGGGGGAGGATTCATATTTTATTCGAAATGGAACTCGTGACGTGTTTTTTCTTCCAGTTCTTTCTAATAGACGATTTAAATATGTGCGAGTCAAATAAGATTGCCAAACAATCTCCGGGGGTTGGTGAGCGTTAACGATCAGGTGGCGGAACCCCCTAATCTTATAAAAATAAAGAAAGTCTAGCGCTTAAAATTTTTTCCCAGTACCTAAGATTTTGCAATTTTTTGTCGGTCTCTGAATACATCGATGATAGAAAATCATTGAAATATCGATGTTGGAAGTTTCAAACACATCAATAATAATGTCATCTCCCAAACACACACGCATACTGTTTTAACTAAAGGTTTTAGCTCCTGTTAAGAGGATAATAATTTCGATTTTGCTTTTGTAGAGTGAGAATAGTGTGGTCTTCCGTGGGAAAGGTAATGGCATTTTAGTGCACTCATGGCAAATTAGTTTTGTGCTATACGTGCTCTAAACAGGGTAATGACGAAATTCAATTGCTAGACAGAAGATTAACTTTATCGGAGAAAGGGGGATTTATAAATGAAATTACTTGAAAAGTTAAGCTGCGAAGGGAGGTAGGAGGGAAAAATTACTAATGTTTATGAAAGCAAAATTTCAAAAAATTTTGTTATCCTCATGTACTATATAATAGCGAGTGATCGAGTAACGCTCCTGACATCATCAATAATGAAACTCGCGCCAGGGTATGATAATTTGATGATATCTTTTTGGCAATGTTTGACATGCAGGGAAAGGTTTTACTGTGACAAAACTTATCTGGATCCGATAAATTAACTGTTTTACTGGTAAGATTGTTATTTTAAGGAAAATTATGAAACGAAAAGTGGTCAGCAATGAACGCTACCTACTGGAGTCTAGGGATAATCCACTGGAGTTAAGGTTACAATTTTAACTATCAAAATATCACCAAACAGGCAATGGCTTTGTTCAAATGTAGAAGCAATTTTCACCCGTTATACCTTACTGGTCGATTTTCTAGTTTGAAAATAACAGACAAAATAAGAAAGAAACTAAGTATAAGAAGAGTCCAATGCAGTCGAACTCGCTCATACCAAGCGGGAAGAGACCGCAATATTTTCTAGTGATAACCGAGTGCTTGTAAAAAACAAGTCTGTGAAAAAAAAAAAATCAAACGTAGTACTTTTTTTTTAAACCATTTCTCTGCAGTACCAATAAAGTTAGTTAGCTAACTTTGGACTATCTTACTGTGTCTTTCGTGTGTTATTATTATCGAAGAATATTTATGGCTAGAAAAACATTGCACTTCTGGTCTCGAAAAAAAAAGTTTGAAGTTTTCTTTGCACATGAAAAGCCATCGAGTACGTTGAGGGTAGTTCACTATCGAGCTTCATATTCTTCCCATTTGTCGTTGTCATTGTCGCTTTCCTTATTTCTTTCACCTGTAGCAGATTAAGTTTGAGCTACAACAATCTTGAAATATAATTATATCACGGTAAAAAAAAAAAAAGCTCTTCATCACCTGTTCTTAGCTTTTGACTCATCTCTTCAGGATGACATCAGAATGTTCAAGAAATTTTAACAAGAAAGGATAAGCTGAACTGGGAGTCAATAGAAAATTTATGAAGCGAAAATATATATCTCGCTTTAGGCGGGTTTGCTCGTTAAAAGCGAATTATGCTCCCATAGACTTAACATTATACCAACCAAATTTTTCTGGTTTCATCTCTAAATCCGGGTTCTCGTTAAATCAACTCGCTCCTTATAAGCGAGTTCGAATATACTAAACGTAATTTCTGAAAGGAAAGAGCCCTTTTTTTTATTTCATTTTTTTAAAAAAGGCGGAAACAGATAACATTAAACGGACTAAGGAAAAATTATGACTTTTTAAAGAGAAAATTATCCTCACATAAATAATAGCCCGCGAGTTTCAACAATGAAACTTGAGCCACGGCATGATAATTTGATAATATGTTTTGGTAATGTTTAACATGGAGGGAAAGGCTTTATTGTGACAAGGCTGAACTCGATCCGGTAACTTAACTGTTTTACTGGTAAGACTGTCATTTCAGGGAAATGAAGAATCAAAAAAGTGGTTGAAGATTAACGATATCCACTGGAGTTTAGGGTTAATCCACCGAAATTAGGGTTACAATTTCAACCATCAAAATATCACCAAACAGGCAATTGCTTCGTTCAAATGTAGAAGAGTAGAAGCCATTTTCACCCGTCATACCTTGGCGGGCGACTTTCTAGTATAAAAATAAAAAGGAAGGAAATCGAAATTCCCGATTTTAAAAGAAGGGATAAAAAGAATAAAATGTCCGGAGAATGGTTAGGGCGAGAGTAGTTAAACGGTGAACGTCTCTTCAGAAAGGTTGATAACCTAAAATTGTTCGAGAAACACCATTTCAGATTATACTCCACAATTTAAGATCCTTCCTAAATTCGATCATAGTTCAAAACGATCCTGTTTATAATCTTTCATTTCTTTTACACCAACAAATTTTTTTAAAGAAAAATAAACAAACCACGTGACCCCCGAGATGATTTGTGTCTGCGACCGTAATCGCAACAACCCACCTCATCGTAAAACAAACTCCATTTATTCTAAAAAGACACGCTCGAATTATTCCGATTCAGGAATTACTAAGTTAATGTTCCTTTTTGCAGAGAGCCATTGTTTTGGTAAACCATTATAAGAGAAAGAAATTCTGTAATGACCAATCGACCAAATTTGATTTATAAGTGGATAAGAGATAATTGCGGAGATAAATCTTTAACTTTGTCTTTTCCCGTAATGGGTAAATATAAAAGGGAAAATATGCCATGAGTCGAATGGCCTCTTAAGATATGATAACTTAGATAAGGTCCAATGCAATTAAATAATAAAAAAAATGTTTACTTTCTTTCAGTTTATTGTATCTCTTTTTCTAACGAATGGAATATTATGACGTCTATGACCGCTGCTTTGATCAACGGAAGAAAAGTCTCGTATCAGAATTAGCTTTTTTATTAGTAGTGCACGTGTAATTACTTTATTTACACAAGTGTTACTGAGGCAACGGGTATATCATTTTACTACACTATTCTATCCAGCCGTCAAAACAAGCATTATTTCAAATATGTTGCACGCGATGAGTTTCTGAGTGGATCATATGGAATACTTGAAGCGTTTAGAATCACTGCCAGCTAGGGGCGGACTGACTGACTTTGGCCCAGTCGGCAAAATAATATTTTGGCCAATCTCTGCAAATTAAAAAAGTTAAATTAAACAGATCCACTAGTTCCTAATTTCTTTTAAGTTTATAAATCAAGTTTTTAAGTTCTAAAAAAAGAAAATCATGAAACCGTAAAATAAAGCTAACATTGACACATTTTTTATGTGCCTTGAAAGAAGGATACTAATGGTTACAAATCTTAAAAGGCACGTCTGTAGGCTTCACTACGGACAACATAAGAAGGACACGAAAAAAGGGAGGAATTAGGTAATTCCCCCAAAAATTTTTCGAAAATTGTTGATCTATATAGGCTTAAGAATAGAATCGGAAGAAGGTGTTCCCTATA
This sequence comes from Uloborus diversus, assembly GCF_026930045.1. NCBI lineage: Eukaryota > Metazoa > Arthropoda > Arachnida > Araneae > Uloboridae > Uloborus > Uloborus diversus. The sequence goes on from NC_072734.1 coordinate 38,949,899, forward strand.
TTCTAATTCCCTTCCAAGCGATATTCTCAAAAACTGCAATTTTACAATTTTCGGAAACGTTAGAGGAGAGGGAAAAAAAGGGGTTTCTGCACGATTTTTTTTCTTTCTTTCCTTTTTTTTTTAAATTAAAAATTGAAGTTCACTTTAGTCTATATTTATTTACTTTAGAATGTCGGAGGCTCTTCCCGGAAATTCTCTGAAATGTGCAGTTTTAGAAATAACAATTTTATGTTACTCATGGTAAAATCAAAAGAACAGGGAAGCATCGGGGGACTCTCTACAAAAAATTTACGACGTTGAACTATTTAAAAACGCAAAGCTATCTTTGGTCACATTAGAGAGAACGAGGCTCAGGTTCTTATTAGGAAGCATTTCAAAATTGAAGTCTACTCGATTCAATTTTAAACTACATTTCCTTACTATAGGAAATCTGGCGTGTCACCTTCGGAATTTTTCAACATTGCAATTTTAGAAACATAATCTTATAATATGTTCGGAAACATATTAAATGGAAAGGGGACAGGTTTCCCTAGTGTTTCCCTCAAGGATTTTTTGGAAGGTCCCGTGCCCTTCCGCTTTTAAGCCAACCTTTGACCCTTAACATAATCAACCCTCTTTGCCCCTTAAAAGTATCAAAACAACTTCACAAAAGTGAAATATTTCTCAAAAGGCAAAGATTTACACAAGTCTATCCTAGAAACATCACTCCCTCGTTTCAATCGCGTATCCACAAGAATCTGATTAGTATAAATCTGAATGATTTTAGCATTATTTTTAAAACTAAACATCAAAAAGCTTTTCAGTATTTTAAAAATAACTACGATCGAAAGCCCTTGGGCTTTGTAAGACCCTAGCATACCAAAAAGTTAAAAAAAAAAAAAAAAAAACACCTTGTTTATATGACTTCTATCAAAAAGTGTTCTTTTATCTGAAAGTGCACCGCCCCTCTTTTGGTCTGGGAGAAACACTGGTTCCCTCTGGGCAGTTTTTTCTTAAACTGAAATTAATTTCTCGCTATAGTGCAGATAAGAGGGTTACAGAGCTCTCTTACGGAAATTTAAATAAGTGAAATGTCAAGCTATCTTTAGCGACTTTAAGGGAATGGCGAAGGTTTGAAGACTTTGTCTGGAAATTTTTCGATCTTTAAGTCTGAAAAACACAATTGAGGGCTTTGATGCAAGAATCTGGTTATTCCAGACTCGCTCATTTTTGGTATAAGACCAAAAAATAACATCGGTGTCCATTAAAAACTCTATTATCTTTCCCCCCACATTATTTGCTACAAAGCAGAGGCCTGATCTTATATTTATGTCCCGTTGTTGCACCAATTGGAACATCAGTGCTGTCCAGACGCAAAAATGAATTTAAAATAGTAAAAAACGAAAAATTTGGACTACCTGGTTCTTGCATCAAAGCTCTCAATTTTAGACTAATGTTGGTGACTTTCGGAGAAAGCCTTGACGTTACCAAAAGTAGAGTTAGGATTCAAGAGATTCTTCTCCAAAGTTTTTCGAATTTGACAATCTAAAAACTTGACTTTAAGCTTCGTTTGGAAACGATAAGAGACATCATAAGGGGTGGGAGTTTCGGGCATCTTCAATCTTTAACTATGAAACCTTTCTCGAATTTAAGCCAATTTCAAATTTTTTATGGTAATAAAGGATTCAGGGGTGGTTTTTTGAGATTGAACGCCTTATTTAGGCTATCTTAAAGTAATAATGGAAGCAAGTTTTGGTTTGTAATTGTCATTCATTTTGCTTGTTTTCCCATTCTATTTAAAGAAAAAACAAAACCTTTATATTTGTTCTAGTCTGCGATATTCCTCTTAACATGAAGTATGGCCCAAGTTAAAAATGAAAAAGGTTGGGTAACTTTGATGTATAGCATCAATCTCAGTTCTATAGAACTTTAACCGTTTTATTTTATTCACATTTTTGACTTGAATTTGAAGGAAAAGAACGTAAGTAATTTTTTTAGGACAATTTGTTTGCCAAAAAAGAGTCAACTATTTAAGTTGGCCCCCGTAAGCATTTGGCCCAGTCGGGGATCCCCGACTAGCCAACCTGGCCAGTCCGCCCCTGCGGCCAGCTCAACTGCCCACCTTCTGATAGTTTTCGTCTATTAGTTTTTTTTTTTTTTTGCCAATTTCTTTTGGGTAAGGAAGCGCATTCGAATGTTTTGGCGTTTAGAGGGAATGCTATGTCTCAAAAAGTAAAATTAGGACTCAAGCAAAAACTGTCATGTAAATGGACCTCAATCACAACAGCTTCTGATTCGTTTTTGGCGTCAATCGCTCCAAGGAAGAGGGTGCAATAGAACTTTTGTCTCGTAGTGACTGATGTAAGTGATGCAAGGATCTAATCAAAATGTTGCATACAGGTACATATGAACATGAAAATTGAATAGGTGCTGATTCGTTTTTGGCACGAGTTTCTCCAAGCAGAGAGGGAGGTGAGGGTGCTATCGGATATTTACCTCTATATTCTGTTCCCTTGTCTCTTTAAAGCTCTTTCTTTGTCTCGTTGGTCCTAATGGCTGTAGCTCTAGAAGTAAAGTCAGAATTCAAATAAAAACTCTTATGGCTGGTAGACCTCAATGGAATCATTGAGTTTCACTGATTGAGTCACGAGTTAATGATTCTGCGTGTGTGGTTAACATTAACTATTACTGATCAATGCGTTACAGATGCATGAAAAAAAGGAATTATGTAAAAAATATACTTTAAGAACTGCGAAGGATGCAGACAGGCAAACACCTCGCTCCGAGATTGTGTCGAGACCGACTCTAAGGTGCTCTTACACTTTGACACATTGCGTTTGGTCGCTTTTTATTGGTCACTGTTCACATGAACGCATTGCAATGTACATGAGTGTAATTTGAAATTTGCAGGTGTTTTTTCCATAGCACTTTTTTTAAGTAGGGGAGACCGAGGTTAGTTGGCATAAGGGGTTAGTTGGCATTGTGATTTAAAAAACTCCACGGTGGATTCAGAGCGTCTCTGAACATATCACTTGATCATTATGGTTACGTCTATCTTGCATGAGAACACCAGCTGGATCCAGCCATTGCTTTTGAGTGGAAGGATTGAAAAGGTGATTTTCGTTTCAGTAAGTAAAATTTTGATCATTCAGTATTTGTCGTTTTTTATAGTAGCATATTCACACAGAGGTAACATTCACAAGTTTTTAGTGTCATTTGGCATTTAGCTAAGAGGTTATAAGTCCATTTCTGCTGTAGTTGATGAACATTTGTTTTAGTCGCCATGTTTATTTTACTTGCCGTGCTGGGGTTAGTTGGCATATGTACTCGGGGGCTAGTTGACATAAGCTGACTGGGTATGCCAACTAACCCCGCAACAACGGATAAGTTAAGGTATTCCGACATAGACAGTAAGAATAGAGTTTAGGTGGGCTTGGATTGAGTTAGGGTAGTGATAATGATGAAGAAGATGGAATTTTTCCTCTGCAAAGTAAAGTTGGTGTGAAAAACTCAAACGAGAAGAAAGTCGTAGGGACTCAGAGTCATAAGATTAATGTTGGGGGTTTTATTGTGGGGACTATGTAGCTGTGAAATACATTTACAGGGTATACCCTGGAAAAAATACGGAAATTGGGGATGACGAATTTAAAGTATCTACCGTGAAGAAATACAAGGGAAACTTGTGTTGGCCTGAATGCATGGACATAATCTGATACAAATCTAATAAAATCATCAAAAAAATCAAACCATCCATTATGATAAGCAGTGACGCCGCACTTTATTCAGTTGACATAAGAATTAACTGGATGATTTGCTTTTGACTTCTTATGATTTGTACATTTTCTTCAATATACTTTTTGTGTACTTGCAAATGTGTTTTTTTTTTTGACATATACTATGTTCAATTTCAGCTACATTAACGTTATTTCTAACTACATCTTACATAAAGGAGAGTAGAAACGCTTGCCTCACATCATATGCCAACTTACCCCACTACCTTTACCAACTAACCTTGACTCAGGGGTTAGTTGGCACTGTTCAGGCGTCTTCGGAAAATATTTTTCACGAGTTTCCCAGTGAATTTTAGATGATGCTCCCAGTGTTTTTTTGTAGCCAAGATGTTATCTTATCAGAGGCATAAATCACTTTTACCGTAAATACTACAAAAAAAAAAAATAAAATAAATAATAATAATAATAATAATAATTTGAATTTTGACATCTTGAATTCAAATTATGTATTTATTTGAATTATATTGTGTGTGTAGACATGTGTGTTTGTGTCTGTGTGCTGGCATAAGTGTGTGGGTAGTTGTATGTATGAATGTGTGTGTGGGGGGGTATGTGTATGTGTGTGTAGGCATATGTGTGTGTGTGTGTGTATGTGTGGGTGACTGTATGTATGCGTGTGTGTATGTGTTTTTATGTGTGTATGTGTGTGTATGTGTTTGTGTGTGCGTGCGTGTGTGTGTGTGTAGTTGTGTATGTATGCGTGTGTGTGTAGGAAATGGACGCAACCTGTAGACGGTTTTCGCTGGAGGAGCATTGTGAGGAGCCCGTCGACGGTGATGGTGCGGAGGGTGGCGGTGGGGAAAATCAAAGGAACGTCAAAAACAGTCAAGTGAGAACAATAAGCAATCGTGATTGCTCAAGAAAAAAAAATAGAAAAATCAAAAAGTGAAAGCTGTGCCAACAGCTCCGATCTCCTCTACTAAATAATCGTAATCGTCATTGCAATTGCATTGACTTTTACTGAAAAAGCATACTAAGTCAACGTTAAAAGTAAAGTAAGGCTCTTAATCTTTTTTTTTTTTTTTTGATGTCTTTTCATCCCTCAGCTCACTTAATTTGCATTGAGAAAGGGATTCTTTGTAGTCCCAAAACACCTATACGCAGTAATTTACAACTTTGTGCAATTAAACGTTGTTATATTTCTTATTTTACTTTTCTATTCAAAGGTATTTATTCAACTTTAAGTCAACGATGTTTAAATACATTTTTCAATTAAAATGCAGTCTTTAAACTTGTTTTCATCAGTTTTAAAACTGATAATATATTTTTTGTTATCAAGAAGCCCAATAACTGCGTTTTTTAACGATTGTACCATCCTTTATTTATTTTTTGTTGCAAAAAATATTTTTCTGTTGCAAAATTTTCATTTAAAAACATGTTTCGATAAAAACTATGTTTTGTGGGTTGTTTTTATGGCCAAGATCGACAGTAACTGCCATAGAGATTTATGTATAAAAAAATTCCAAAATAGTTTGTTCATAACTAGTACTTAGTACCTCTTATTTGAAAGTAATACCTCGTTTCTAAAACTTAGATTTATTTTAATAAAGTGCACGTTTAATAAAACTGCCTAGTAAAAAGAAGAGACATTAAACCAAGTTCATCAATTCAGGAGGGATGGAAAATCGATTTTTACGTTAGATGAGTAATCTTTTCGCCTCCCCTCCCTCCTAGGGTTAAAAAATAAAACAGGGCATCTTCGTGAGGGTAGGGGTGGATGAAAAAAACAGAAGAGAAATAAAAAAAATTCCTCATCTCTTAACATCGATTTCAGGCCGCTGTTTTAAAGATAGGGAAATGTTAAAAATCCCTTTATTTCGTTCGAAAAGAAGGAAATATACCGTTAGACATGCTGGCGAGAAGGCGGAAAATGGGAGAAAAGAACAAAATAGGGAATTTCTGAACGGGGAAGACGTATATAAAAATCAAATAAAAGCGGAGAAGATTCATCTGACAAAGCCATCTGATAGTAGATTAAGAAAAAGTGGTCTAATGCTCCTTTTTTAGAGCTTTTAACTTTCCCCAGAAATTTTCTGTTACGAATGTAAAACTATTAGTATGCCCATTGAATGCACCTTTTGAGGAAAAAAATATTGACGTCATGTATGTTAACACTGCCCAACCCTCCTAAATCTTACAACAATACATTAAAATAATAAACATAAGTGTAAGGTGTAAAAATGATAGCATTAATGTAACTAGGAATGATGTAGCTACCATTTCTATGGTACTAAAAACAATTGAAGCCTCAAAATTTCAATCACTATTGTTTCACCATCTGAGCAATCGAAAATCTCCAGTGTTGCAAGATACACAAAACACATGTGCAATAAAAATTGCACATAAAACTTCCAAATTTAAAAGAAACTCATTTTCCCAAAGTAAACAGATTTTACGTTATGAACATACAACTATATTTAAGCATATATCCTTCCTTCCACAGAAGATGTTGCTTTTTGAAACTCCGAAACAGGTCTAGTGCCTTTTCTTGAAGAAGTGCCACACTCATTGTGACTCCAAAAGACATAACTCCGAAGTATACAATTTGAATTGAAAAATTACAACTTTCAGCACTGGATTGGTCTTAAATACGGTCAAGAAACAGTTTAAATAAAGGTCATGTGATTTTGTCATCATCTTTTAACGTTGAACCGATAATCGGTGCAGTTTCAATCGCTGTAACAAATACACAGATCGTGTATCTGAAAGCAGTAGAAACCTTTCACTCTTTGACTATTTAGCCGTGCGTTTAACAACCGTTAGTCATAAAAACGGCACTTTGTCGCTGCTGTTTGGTCTCCTTGCTAAGGAACCACACGAACAGTGTAATAATGGGGGGGGGGAAGAAAAATTAATTTGAATTTAGTCATCTTGAATACAAATTATGTTTTTCGCAATCACGAGTGTGTGTATGTAGGCGTGTGTGTTTGTGTGGGGGGTATGTGTGTTTGTGTGGGGGGTATGTGTGTTTGTGTAGGGGGTATGTGTGTTTGTGTGGGGGGTATGTGTGTTTGTGTCTGTGTGCTGGCATAAGTGTGTGAGTAGTTGTGTATATGAATGTGTGTGGGGGGGTATGTGTATGGTGTGTGTGGGCATATGTGTTTGTGTCTGTGTGCAGGCATGAATGTGTAGGTAGTTGCGTGTATGTGTTTGTGTGTGTGTTTTTGTGTGTTTGTATGTGTGCGTGCGTGCGTGTGTGTGTGTAGTTGTGTATGTATGCGCGTGTGTGTAGGACATGGATGCAACCTGGATACAGCTTTCGCTATAGGAGCAATATCGTGAGGACCCGGTCGACGGTGATGCTGCAGAGGGTGGCGGTGGGAAAATAAAATCAAAGGACATCAAAACAGTCAAATGAGAACAATAAGCAATCGTGATTGCTCAAAAAAAAAAAAAAAGAATAAATTAGTGAATTCCCGTCAGAACGAATACCAATTACATAGAAATATGCGCTTCAATAGAATTAATCTTCAGTCCTTATGCAATTTAAATTACATTGCTTGAATTCCATTACAATGAAGTTTCCCTTACAATGAGCAAAATTTGCAGTTCCTTGAAGTTCGTTGTAACGGGATTTAACTGTGAATGGTTTGCAATAAATGGAGCATATTGAGACATTTCTGTACCTCAGATCCAGAGGAACGTAAATCACTTTATGATAATTTTACAGCATAGAGGAAAACCTTTTTTCTGATCCATGCAAAGGATGGGACACCCGCTCTTTTAACCCAGGTAAAAAATTGAAAAGGATTTTTTTTTTAAAAATGACGTTCACATGGTTCGATGCAGAATAGGCTCCTACATACAATGCACTAATAAATAAAAAATCGTAATTTTTGGACTTACGTCCTTCTGGCTCTGAGTTACAGGTTTGTTGGCGCATAACTTTGGCCCTAGTCCACCGTTATAGAGATATATACTGCCGTGTGCAGGTAAAGGGCAGTAACTACAAATTTTTCATTTTTCATTTTTTTTGCATTTTTGTCATCTAATGCACGTTATCTTTTTTTACAAGCTCGCCAATTTGGTTTCCTCTGAAAGAAAGGCGCGAAAAAAATGTCGAATTCTAACATTTTCCTATTGTTAGTATTGAATCCACCACACATTTCTTCGAATATCTCGGAAAATCATTTCTGTAGATACTGCCGTTTACCTGCACACGGCAGTAT